>NC_135531.1:32217439-32299939 GCF_045843805.1 Urocitellus parryii | reverse complement strand
GGAAGATAATGAAGAATGTTCTAGATAGAGACAATAGAATGACAGTATCCCCGAGGAGAAAATGTGACTTTTAAAGTAACAGGAGATTTGATACTATTGAAATGCAGAATGTAGTACAAGTATGATAAATTAATCTACAGCAATAGGAATGCACTAGATCCTTTGTGTCTATTCAAAGTTATTGTTATAAGTGGACATATGAGAAAACTAAGCATTTCCCCAGCTACTCAGGAGGTGACAAATCCAAGGCTATCCTGGAAAACTTAATAATACTTCTTTCAAAGTAAAATAAAAAAGTGTGGTGATGTAGCTTAGTGATTGAACATTTGCACAGCATTTAACAGACTTTGGGTTCCATAGTCAGTACTGTAATATTAATTTAAAAAATATATAAATAAGTAAAATAAAACAAACCATTAAAGTATTATTTTGCATTTTAATGGGATAATTAGTTTTAAACTTTAAAAAAGGTAAGTGTGTATTTTTAGTCCAAGTTTTGAATTATCTTGTTCAACGAACACAGGTATTATTATTCTCTTTTGTTTTCCTTTCCATGAAAAAGCAATGGAATTTTATTTTGTTTATTTGATATATTTTGTAAAAATATGCTATGAAGTGAAAATTGCTTAGAATGTCACAAACTATTATCATGTATATGCAAACACCTTGTTTTGCATCATTTGGAATTGTGAATTCCTTTAAATATCAATTAAAATGGCAGAACTGAATTAAAATGGCACAAGCATGAGGTGTCATTTTATTTCTAATGAATTATATCTTCAAACATTGAAAAGTGACTTCTGCTCCTTACCCAATTACACAGATGACCACATTATTTTTGCACTTTTGCCACTAAGATTATTCATATGTAATAGTGTATTTTACAATTAGATAAATATTGGTATAGAAAGCTGATGATTATTTGCTGATCTATGTTTCCAGTCACTTCGCCAAACAACACAAATAGAGGGCTCAAAATTTCTTATGCTTTTCCTAAATGATTTTTGTTATATTGATATTTTTCTCTTATACAGGAAATTCAAATATTTTCAATAATAACGTCATCTTAAGACTTAAATTGTTTGTCTTGGTATAAAGAAAATGGCTATTCAATCTTGGAATCACATTGAATTCTAAGAATGGGAAGGTAGTAAGTGAGGTTAGCACAAGCAAGTTGGATGTGGACTTCAAGTACAAGGACTAGTAGAAATACAGTTAATAGAAATCTTGGGTTTGGGTTATGTGGTAAAGTTCATATATGATCAAATATACTTCACAAACAGCATAGTGATCTGGGTATACAAATATATCTACATTTATCGAACTTACACTTTTTAATACTGTACCCATCTACCTGAAATAGTTCTATAGAAAATGAGCCGTAACCATATCTCAAATTTAAAGAAGAGACAAACAATGATCATTTTGACATAATCATTGTAAAATATAGAATGTTATTCTAAATAATTCTTATAATTTGAAAAGTCTTACACTCATGTAAGGGTCGTTGTTTTCCTAAGAAATTATGTTTTCCAAATTCATTTTATAAAACTTTAATAAATAAACACCTTGTGCCCAATATTTTACAAACTACAAGAAAAAGAAGGGTAGGGAAGGGGAGGTAGACTAAATAAAGATAAGATAAAGAGCAAAGGGAAATAAATGGAAAGAGAGAGAAGAGGGCAGGACAGGGAAGGAGGTAGGCATGGGGAGAACAGAGAAGGAAAGGAACCAAGAAATGAATGGGATGTTTTTATCATTTTCTTGGGGTAATACACGATAAAGATGAATGCTTGACTTTATTTTGCTTTTCTGACAAAGAGGCACATTTATGTTGTTTTCAGTTAGTGTCCTTAAAAAAGAAATATCATAGAGCTAGTTACTTCCTCCCCCCATGTGAGGACACAGCAATAAGCAGATATCTGCAAGGAAAACAAAAGGAGACAGAAGCAAGGTGCAGGTGCAAAGTAAAAGTGGCTGCTCATCCAAACTTCCAGCTTTATTTATATCCATAGGTAACATTAGGTTATGGGCATCATAGTACATATCATTCATTGCATAAAGTTACTGTTATGTGGACAGGTTATGGCACAGTGACAAAATTGTGTTGACTAACAAGAGAGTTTCTTTATTCCCAAAAGCTGAGTGTCTGAGATTAAGGTCAAGGCTGACAAGACTCTAGCACAGAGCCTCCTCATGAAGGACATTACCATAGCAGCTCAACTGTCTTTCAGGCCTTGGGAACTCATTGCTTTTTACAGATTGTCTATGATTTTATTGACATTAATGTATATTTAAGTTTTTTTCTGAAATAATTATACTCCTTCCAACCATACCCCACCTGCCTATAGTTTCTATTACCTCCCCATAATACATTCAGCTATCAATGTATTCTTATGAGGTCAAAGACCTCATGATTCAATAATCCCCCCTGAAGCCCCATCTGAACATTGCTGCATGTGGATAAAAACCTTCAACACATGACCTTTGAGGGATCATTCCAGATCCAAACTACAGATTTCATATGTCTGGGACAGATTTCATATGAAATATAAACCTTTTTGTATAAGTCCTATGACTTTCTCACCTGTATTAGTCAGGTTCAGTTAGCCTATGTGCTTGTTATCAATGGTTTAATAAAATACTTCTTTGCTTGTTACTTTACAACTAAAGTCTCTTAATGATAACTGTCAAATATTAACTCAAAACTCCAGGAAACTGGATTTTTTGCTGCTCAATCTCATACAAACTCCATGACGGCCACCATAAAGGAAGAATGAGCCTGGCATGGTGGTGCACGCTTATGATCCCAGTGACTAGAGAGGCTGAATCAGGAGGATTGCTAACCTTAAATCAATCCTCAACAACTTGGTGATGCTGTAAGCAACTTCTTGAGACCCTGACTTAAAATTAAAAATAAAATAGAAAGGATTGGGGATGTGCCTCGGTAGTTAAAAACCTCTGGGTTCAATAACTACCACCAAAGAAAAGAAACAGTGAGAAGAAAAAAAAAACATATTTAAATGCTTTAATTGAAAGTGGCAGATATCATTTCTATGCCAAAAACAATAGCCAAGCCAAGAATAGCTATATGGCCAATATCACCACCTAGAAGAAATGGTATCAATTGATTGGGCACCCCAAGGAAAGAGAGAAATTGATTCCTTTGGGGAGACAAGATGACAGATGAAAAAATTAATGGACTCTGCTTTTTTTCCCCCTAAGTATCATTCATATTTATTTGAACAGTATCCTTCTCAATTCTAATTATTATTATTATTATTATTATCATCATCATCATCATCATCATTATAAAATTTTATTAATGTTAGCATTGATAAAGTTAAAGGTTAATTTTACATGTATTATAAGTATTTCAATGAAAATTATTAGAAAGGAAAATTATGAAATTAGTTTAATTTTTGTTGTTGTTGTTGTTTAAATATAAAAATCTCTTCTAACCATACTCCCACACCAACAATATCCCAGAGACAGACTTTCTGTGGACTCCAAGCCATAGTATGTGCACAATCAAAATGGTAATGTTCGAGTACTGCAAAATGTGTCCAGAAAATTGTCAACCTTAGAACTCCAATAATTGGTAACAAATTGGCACCTATTAATATTTTGTAAACATATACAATACTATTCTACTCAAGTGATTTCATTTGGTATAAAAAGGACTTTCCTCAACACAATATTGAATTATGCAGAATTAATTTAGAATAAATGCCAATGGATTACAAATTTTTTTGTTAGGCACTGAATAGGCACCTCTGAATAAATCAGTTATTCATGTTTCTGACAGGTACAGAATGTTAATAGATTTCATTTGCGCCCTCTCTTGATGTAAGATTGTGGAAATATTGAGAGCAGGAGATAGAGATGTCTTAGGAAAACAGGGTTAAGCCCTCTCTCCCTCAGGAGTTCAAAAATTGAGCAGACAGCTTATGAACAATAACTCCATTAAAGCCTGAAGGTATATGCTAGAATCCTGAGCCAGTCCCTGAGGAAAAGTAGTTCATGATCAACATCCTGAGTGGACCTGGGGCACATGAACACCAGTTGCCCTGGTGTGACTGGGTTCAAAGGGCACTTCTTTAAGGTCCCTGACCTGTGGTCTTCAAGGCAACCTAACTTCCTTCTAACCTTATCATACAAACCTGTGAACAATAGCCATGAGCCATCAGGTACCAACCTTATCTTAAGACCACTTCTTTCTAGGGAGCTCTACTTTCTTTCTATTACTTTAATAAATCTTGTAAGTTTGCTCTCACCCTTCATTTTCATGTCTCTCATTGTTTGAGTTCATGAAACAAAGAACCAAAATCCTCATGTCTCAATATCAAAATGAATTCTTATAGATCATAAACTATACAATACCACATGGTACTGAAAAGATACACACACACACACACACACACACACACACACACAATCCAACTATAAATTGCAAACTGTTTTAAACACCATGTTAAGTGAAATGTGGTTACATTTTCATTTTGAACTTTTCTGGGGCAACTGTGTTAGGTTGATGATTAATGATCAGTTTTTCTCATCACTATTTTATATTAAGTCTATGTCCATACAAATGAGTTCCATTAGTTATGTACTACAGTTTTAAACTATTTACTTATTTACATCTTCTACGTTGTTTTAAAACTTTAAATAAATCTTTAAGAATGTTTTCTTTGTTACAACCAGAATACCTTGAGGGAATTTCTCATTATGGAGAATTCTGTTAAGCAGCATACTGATTATAACCAATAAAATATCTGTTCAATCTAAAAAATATAAGCAACTAAAAGTAATTTTTATTGATGTTTAATTTTGAAATGCAAAAAGAAAATACAAAGTGAGTAATATATCTAGTCAATGTCAGAATTGCATTTCCCTAAAACATGCCACATTGTAATATGTGTATAGAAGCAAATACAAAATTATTCATCATAAAATAGTAATGCTTATCATTCAAAATAATTTCCTTGAGAATTCAAGTTTCTGTACAACATAGAAGGCCAGTTTCCAGAAAAAGGATGTGAAGCCAACACATAAAGGCAATCTATGATGAACAAATCTGAGAGATGAAGGAGAGAAGCTCCAAAAGATCCTCATGACTTGGAATCTTAAACCTTCAAGATTGGAAAGGACAGCAGTGTAAAACACAAAATCAGACACAATATTATAACCCAGAGCAAAATGGTAATGTAAGAAGGACCCTCCATTATATAAAACAGCACATAAATATCAATTTGAACAGCTATTCACATTAGAAATTACCTTCACATAACGAAACAAGGTAAGAGATCATGGTGCCTGGTGTGCCATAATAATAAAAACGATGGGCTGATGTAGCTAGCCAGCCATGGGCAGTGTGTGTATGAACTGTGAGAATGAGTACATGAGTGGACTGGACTGATGTGATCTCTCTATTTAGACTGGCAACATATGTGTCCTTTTTTGCTTACTCTACCTATGATCTTCACAGAAAACCTGAGATAGGTGTGGCCTTCCAAGATGTCAATCAGTCTGCTGACCACGAGACATCACTAAGCTAGACTCAACCCCTGAAACCTGAGCACCTTTATTGGAGTAGAATTTTCTCAAGTGTCTTTCCCTCAATAAAAATGGGCTTCAGAATGTCCTCTTCCTCTTTTTTTCTGCCTTCCCTGTAGGAGCTAGAGCAGAGGAGCTCTCGCTAAAGAATCCCAAGAAAAAGATATTTTCTCTGTCTTGTTGTGATTATTTTATGCCAACCCAAATTCACCTGGAGTGACCCTGAATGACTTAGTTGCATGTTGTAACACACTGAGGAACACAGGAAGAAAAGATTTGCTGTATCAGCCTTCTCCTAAATCCAAACAGAGCATCATGTATGAAGGCACCTCTTGCTGAGGGGAGGGAGAGGTATATAAAGTTTAGACCTTACATTTGAAATCCAGTACCAGACAAAGCCCAAAGTCCTTTCTCCAAGGACAATGCCAATGAACAGAGCCTCTGAACCCATATTAGGCTTAAACTGAGAAGATTGTCTCCAACACAATTCTCGACCTTGAGGAACATAATGCAAAAAAAAAAAAAAAAAGACACCATCCACTTAAGAGTAGGATAGGGAAGGAAATTAAGGACTTTGCCTTGAAGCTCAGTGCCAGGACATAGAAACTCAACACTGGAGGATTCTGGTGTTTCTTGGTCCCAGGTCAGTACCTGAGGATGAAGACAATGGAACAACACCAGCTCCAGGCATTGTCCCATAACTCCAATAGAACAGGCTTGTATTCTGGTCAGCGTCACCTGTAGCTGCTTGCAGCAGTGATAGACCACAAGTACACCCCAGTAGCACTCAGGATTTAGGAACATAGGCTCAGTTCTGCCTCTACTGCACTGGTCTCAGTGGACTGCGTACTACAGGTGTGATCCAGCTTTGTAGATTAAGGGGAAAGACTGTCATTTTTGTTTGTTTTGTTTTTAAGTTTTCACAACTTTATTTATTTATTTATTTATTTTTGTAGAATTTGCACAGCTCTGTTTATTTCCTTCCTTTTTGCTGGTGGAAAACTTTGGACTTAAATAGTTCTGAATATATGTACATGGATGCTCATTTTTCTTTTTCTTTTTTTTTTATTTTTTCAATTTGGTCTAATTAGTTGTACATGACAGTAGAATGTCCTTTGATACATCATATATAAATAGAGCATAACTTTGCATTCTTCTGGTTGTACATGATATAGAATCACATTAGTCACGTAGTCATAAATGAGCATAGAGTAACAATGTCCAATTCATTCTATTATCCTTCCTCCTGTCATACCCCTTCCCCTCCCTTCACTCTCTTCTGCCTGATTCAAAGTAACTGTATTCTTCCCTAGCCTCATCCTCCTTATTGTGAATTAGCATCTGCATACCAGAGATAACATTCCATCTTTGGTTTGGGGAGATTGACTTATTTTACTTAGTATAATAATCTTCAGTTTCATCTCTTTACTGATGTGTGCCAACATTTCATTCTTATTCAAGGCTAAGTAATATTCTATTTTGTATATATACCACATTTTCTTGATATATTTATCTGCTGAAGGACAGCTACTTTAGTTCCATAGTTCAGCTATTGTGAGTTGAGCTGCTATAAACATTCATGTCAATAACGTGGAGAGACCCTAGAGAATCAAAGAAAATCTTTATGACATGTAACTCAGATAAAGTATTAACCTCCAGAATATACAAAGAACTAAAAAACATTAACATAAAAAAGCAAAAGAAAAAAAGCAAATAACTCAGTCAATAAATGGACTAAGGAATTGAACAGATAATTCATAGAATAAATACAATTGATCAACAAATATAAAAAAATGTTCAACATCTCTAGCAGTTAGAGAAATACAAATCAAAACTACTCTAAGATTTAATCTCACTCCAGTCAGAATGGCTATTATCAAGAATACAAGCAACAGGACTGGGGTTATAGCTCAGTGGCAGACCGCTTGCCTTTCATGTATGAGGCATTGGGTTTGATCCTTAGCATCACATAAAAATTAAACTAATAAAATAAAGACATGTTGTACATCTATAACTACAAAAAAATGTTTAAAAAAAGAATACAAGCAACATTAAATGTTGGTGAGGATGTGAGGAAAAAGGTACACTCATATAATTCTGATAGGAATACAAATTTTCACATTATGGAAAGTGGGATGGAGATTCCTCAGGAAACTTGGATAGGAATCAACATTTGATCTAGTTATCCAACTTCTTATTTTATACCCAAAAGACTTAAAATCAGCATACTAAACTCTGCCATTTTTAAATATTCTCCTGGTCCACTCTGAATAGCATACTAGCGTCATATTTGGGATACACTTGGGCCTATGGTAATCTTACATATGCCACAATGACAATATACTATTTAGGATCTTTTTAAATGGTATTAGTGACCACAAGCTCAGATCAAATAATTAGATTACATATAATTTGGGAGAATATACACAAAACTATAATATGAAGCCTGGACTAAATTACAAGTCTTCCAGATATAAACATTATCAACACATGCAAGGATCAAGAATTTCAGGTACACTTTACTTAAGGGACAAAATAAAGTACTGTAAACTGAGCTTATAATAACCAAAAAGTGTAGAAACAAGTACAAAGTGTTTAAAACTGGGGCTGTAAGGAAACACAATGAAGGAAAGCACAGAAAAAATAATTCATTATTATGTCAGACAAACTTATCAGAGAGATAAAAGTAATGAAAAAAATCAAATAGAAATTTTTTAGCTGAGCAGTAAAATAAATAAAATTGAAAATGTGATAGTAGCTATAAAATAGAAGATAGTAGCTCAAATAGAAGAAATAAGACATTATGTAAAATATTATATTGGATGAGAAAAATGAAAAAGAAAAAAGAAAAAAATATGAAAACATAGGACAGCATTAGAAACAAATATTCAGATTATTTAGGCTCAAGAGATAATGGAAGCCAGGGATGGTGACACTTGCCTATATCCCATGACTGTTGAAGTTAAGGCAGGAGGACTGGAAGTTTGAGGCCAGTCTCAACAATTTAATAAGACCCTGTCTCAAAAGAAAAAATAAAAAAGGCTCTGGATACAGCTCACTGCTAGAGTTACCCTTGGTTCAATCTCCAGAACTGATAATAATAATAATAATAATAATACAGATAGACATGAGAAAGCCCAAAAGGTAGAAAAATTTTTAAAGAGATGACAATAGAAAAATCTCCCAAACCTAGAAAAATGATACAAATATTCTAGTATGAAAATGTAATAAGGTTCGAACAAATCAACAAAATCAAAGGTCAAAGGAAATAAGTCAGATTGAAATAAACAAATCTATTCCAAAACTTTATAATCAAGCTTTCAATAGTTGAAGACAGAGAAAGTATTTTTGAGGCAGAAAGAGTAAAGAAATAACTAACATATGCAGCTTTACTAATTCAAATAGCAACAGATTTGTCAGTAGAAACCTTATAGACCACAGGAAGCAGAATGAGATACTCCGAATACTGAAGAGGAAATAAACAAACTCACAACCAAAAAGTACAGCTATATACAAACTACCTTTCAGAAAATAAGGAGGATAAAGACATTGTCAGATACCCTGAAACTCACAGAATTCATAACCATCAGACATATGCAGTGAGAATGCCAAAGGGAATTCTTCAATCTGACAGAAGGAGGTGATACCAAGGAAAAAGAAAATATCACAATGTGAAAAACTCACTAGTAAGAGTAATGAGAGAAATTCAGAATGCTTTTCTATTATAAACATGAAGAAGAAATAATCTATATTCATATTTTGAAGACTAAAATCCAAGAGGGATTCATTTCAGTGATGCAAAGACGGTCCACATAAATAAATTAATAAACATGATCCACCATAGCACCAGTTATGACATCTCAACACGCAAAGTGTAATGGTCAACTTGAATTGTCACCTTGATTGTATTAAGAAAAGCCATGGATTAAGAGGATTATGGGTGTGTCCATAAGGATGTGTTTAAGAATGATTGGCATGTGGGCTAGCCAATTAAAATGGAGACTTTCCCTAAGGATGGGCAGCACCAATGGATAGGAAGATGGCTTGGATGGATTAAAAATTGAAAGAACAAGGAAGCAGCAGCAGATGCAAGCTCAATTTTGGGGATTTATAAAATTATATTAAGTGCATGCATGGCCATGATATGGTGAATATGACTATTATGTATAGTTAAAATGCATGAACACAAAACATTTAGTTGTTTATATTTAATGAGCATAATTTAGGGTGTATCACAACTGAATATACAATAAATTGTTTAGAGAATTTTTTCATAAAAACACATTATTTGTAATGTAATATTAAGATATGTTATCTAATCAAAAACAACCAAATAGCTAAAAATCAACAAGTCTAATTAAAAAATAGATAGTAGGCCCAAATAGGCATTTCTCCAAACAATGTATGCAAAGTATATGAAAAATTCGATTATAGTGATAATCATCAGAAGAAATTCAATGCAAAATCATGATAAGATATCACTGTACCCATGGTAAAAATGGATCATATCAAATGACTGAAGGTAAAAGTGCTGGCAAATGCAGAGAAGTGGGAGCTCCTGAATACTTTTTTATAGAAAACAGTATGGAGGTTATTCAAATTTTAAAAATAGAGGTATCATATAATCCAGCAATGCCACTACTGGTGATATATCCAAAGGGAACAAATTAGTATGTTGATGAGACCTCAGTCCTCAGATGTTTATTTTAGCACTACTCAGGTGGCAGAGAAATGTGTACCTACTAATGAATGGATAAAGAAAATGTGGCATGTATGCACAATAGAATTCTATTCATCCAATAAAATGATAAAACTCTTTCATTTGTGATAACTGGCTGGATGTAGTGTTCATTATATTAGAACAATAAGCCCGACACAGAAAGTAAAATATTTCATTCTCTCACTCATTGTAGAATCTACAAGAATTGATCTCATATTGTTGAGAGTATTACAGTTGATACCAGAGGCAGAGGAGCTTAGTCAGAAGAGCAGGATTCACAAAGTTTAGTGGATGAGTATTAAGTTATACTTGGATTGGAGAAATAAATTTCTCTATTGTATTGCAGAAAGGTAACTACAGATGATAATTGTGTTTCTCAGCTATCACTCTGACATGTACCACAAAAAAAATCAATTCATAGGATAAAAGATTTGTTTTGACTAAGGGTTTCAGAAGTTTCAGTCTGTGTTCAGTTGTCTGCATAAGTCAGTGCATCATAGTGGAAGGGCATGGCAGAGCATAGCTGCTCCCCTCATGGTGTCTAGGAAGTAGAATATGAAAACAAGGAAAGAGCCAGGAACAAGGTTAGACTTTCCAGACATTCTTTCTTCAGACTGATTCTCCCAACTAGGCTCTGCCTCTCATAGTTTCCACCAGCTCCCTGTCCTGCCATCATATTATGAATTCATCAATGGGCTAATGCATTCATAACTAAGTTAGATCTCCCATACTGCCCCCTACTTCCCAAAAGCTCCACCTCTGAACTTTCGTGCACTGGGATCAAGCCTCCAGTACTGAGGCTTTGAGAGACATTCCAGATGCAAACCACAACTGTTATAGTTAAAGCTTTGTCCCAGGGTTTCATAAACTGACTTCCAGACCACTCAAGTATAATTATTCATCATATCATGGCCATGCATGCTCTTTATATAATTTGATCAAACTCACTCCCCACTACTTTACCCTTTCCTCCTGTTTTTCCATCTCCGTATCTGCTCGTTCCACCAATCTCCCTTTTATGAGTATTTTTATTATTAATTTAAATTAGTGCATTATAATTGTAAATATGAGCAGTATTCTTGCCTTATATTCATACATGGACATAGCATAGTATATTTCATTCCCCAGTACTTCAACATGCTCTCCACTCTTTCCTTCTTTTAGTTTTCTTTTCTCCATTTTATTGGACTCCCTTCTTTCTTTTTGATTTGTGAAGCCACCTCTCTTTTTTATTCCTTGTCCTCCTCTCTCTAGTTTCTGCACATGATAAGGAACATTGGACCACTGTATGCATGTATGTACCTGTGTATACTAACATTAATACTTGAAAAATTTTGATTATACTTCAGTTATTTTCAAAGAATTTGGACTGCTAAAGAAAATAACATATATTTACAAAGTGGTAATTTTCTTAGTATTAGCAATTTTTTAAGTATTTTGACAGTATTGATGATGTGAATCTATTATAACACTTGAGAAATTGTGTATCTATGCAAACACAGATAAATATTTCAGCTTCTCTGGGAACATTCTTGATTTTTTTTTACATACATGTAAAATTCTGTGTAATATGTCACCGTATAATAATTGCTTGGAATGACAATAATAATGCACTTTAGAATTAAATAAATTTAATAATGCCATACATTAGTGTAACTGCATAAAATAATTAGAATATATCTAGAATTCTTTATGATTACTCTCTGACATTTTAAATTTCAAAATAAATTTTTATACCTCACCATTTTAGCATATGTGTTTTCAATGTTGGGTACTATGAGTAAATAAGATTATACTTTTCTAATAATTTTAGGGCTCACAGCAAACTATTACTTCATTCATTAACTATCACTGTCATTTAACTGCATTTGATTAGTAAGGCTAAAAATTGTATTTAACTTGAATGTCATTATTTCTTTAAATTATTAAATTTTACTGATTTTAGGTAGTCATTTTTCTTAGATGATAAACTCCCTGATGACAATTACTGTGTGCTTACTACATTACTTCATATATAGAACATGTGTGAGCCATTAGATATTCAGAGAATGGAGCTTATAAAATATATGGATGCAAGGGGTGGAGAATTGATATTTTGATATCATTAATAATATAATTTTCTTAATTACTGTGACTCATAAGCAAAAATTAATAATGAGAGTTAAATTGCATTTTACATTTGATAAATAACACTCCTTAACTATTAGTTGAACGTGGGTTGATTTTTATTTTTTTGGTGTTAAATAATATGTTAAACTTAATAGAACTTCTTTCATTGCTTACAGACATAAGACAATTCAATGTTTTAAGAAAGAAGGGAAAGAAGGAAGGAAGGAAGGAAGGAAGGAAGGAAGGAAGGAAGGAAGGAAGGAAGGAAGGAAGGAAGAAATAATCAAAGAATATATTTGAAGTAAATCAGAATCTTTCTTGGCCTATACATAAAGTGCCTATAAACTATATTATGAAAATTAAGGGATTTGAAGAAAATAATCAATGTTTTTGATATTATATTTTTGTTATTTGTTGCTTCACTATTAATCAAACTTGAGCCTTACATTCAAATGTTGAAAGCAGAAAATATATCCAGCATCAACAATTTGAATAAACACTAACAAACTAAATTTCTAAGTACCAAGAAAATGAAACAACTCCACAATCATTCTGTTGTTTCTGTCTGATTCTTGATTTGTAGATTGGATCTGGAATGTACCCTAAAGGTCCATGAGTTAAAGGTTTAGTCTTCAATTTGATGTTATTTGAAGGGGGCAGGGGGCATTAAAAGAGGATGTGTAGTGGGAGGTTTTAGGACAAGGGGGGCATGACCTCAAAGGGAATTTCAGGAACACAGTCTCTGCCTCTCTTTCTTTTGAATCCCAGCCATAAGGTAAAGAGTCTTCTCCACCCTAACTCCTTGCCAGAATCTGCTGGCTTGCCCTAAGTCCAAAGTAGCAGGGCCAATCAGTTCAGCAATGAAACCTCTATAAGTGTGAGAAAATATAAACGTTTTCTCTGATTAAGTTAACCCTTTTCTAACACTGTTTCTTACAGTAATGTAAAGCAGATTAATAGTCACGCATTACATTAGAGGCAAAGGCCATATCTTTCTGGGAACACAGATTTGACTTTTAGTTTTCAAAATACCAAGCCACATTCTCCAGTGTTAATTTTATCGTGAAAATAGCTATTGCTTTCTATTTGTCATCTTTCTATGTTTGTGTCACAGGCCCAGGGTGTTATTTTTTAAGGAATTAAACATAAAGGACACAAAACTCATGACCATTGCTCCATTGGATGCTTTACCTCAGATGTTTCTTACTTTAGCCCTCATCTCCTTTATCTTCCTTAAATCTAACCTATCAGTGCAATCTTTCTCAGCAACCAAGTTGGAGACTCCAGTTTGACACATCCTGTATCCTTTCTCTATTTTTTTCTAGCACATTTATTGTGATCAATTATTCTAGTTTTATCCTTTACACCATGTAGTGTCCATGCCCTTCACTTCAAGTTCCATGCATAAAGGATTTTTCTTGATGGGATTTATTGCATGGAGAGTAGGTAGTTAGTGATTATATGATATTTTTGCTGACTTTGTCTATCAAGCAAATCTCTTAAGCCAAAGCACAACAATTTGAGGCAAAATAGAGAATAGAAGTGTGCAAAATATGCCTGTGTATTTTTTAAAGGGAATGAAAGGATTTGAAAGTGTCATTATTTTAAGAAATAGCATCCGAGCTTCCACTCTCAGAACAGCTATGCAAATAAAGACAAAACTTTAAAAAAGGCTAATAAAAATGCAATTCAATATAAAAAAATAAATAATAACAGCCATAAACCTAGAGTTGCATCTAAGAGTCTCAAAATGTGTGTATCAAAATATTTGAGAAATGCTTGGAAAAAGCCATACTAATATAGAAAATCATGAGAACTGTAAAAAAAAATAATAGAACATTAATGCATTGGTATTGTGTAAGGAATACCTAAAAATACATATTAACAAACTTCATTATCTAGGCATCATATATCTTCATAAAACAAGAGAGATGAATACAGTTTTTAAAACATCTCTTTTCATCTAAGGTATAATGCAATTGTGCAGTTTTCTTGTTAATTTCCTATGTGGATGATCTGGTGTTAACGTCCTTAAATAATATGATATTAGACTGACTCTCTCTCTCTCTCTCTCTCTCTCTCTCTCTCTCTCTCTCTCTCTCTCTCTTTATCTCCATGCAGGACTATTAATATTTGCTTCATGTGTTTGGGTTCTCTATATTGGGTAGCTATTTCCTCTTGCTGAATTGATTCCTCTCCTGTTATATAGTGGCCTTCATTTCTTCCTAAATATATGAATCAATAATGTTGAAAATAACAATAAAAACACATGAATATTTCTTCAGCAATCAATATAATGAATTTCACATAAAATGCAAATATTATAATTAAAAAATAGGCAATAAGTTGTTTTTCCTATACCTAAAGATTAATTGCTCAACATTGTTCAATATATTATGACTTTATTTCATGAATTGTTGGAAGAATAAAAGTAGGAATTCCTTGTTACTTGAAACATTGCTCATTGTTGCCTTATTTTTACTGCATTGCAGAGACGGTGAAACAGATTAAAGAATGTATGTCTAGTCTCCTCCTCAGTAAAAAAGTTTTAGCAGTATTTTATGCTGATAAAATAATTTTTATTTCACTTAAATGCCAAAAAATACATAGAATTTATCTTAACAGATATACTAAAACTTCAAATTTACTTCAAACAGTATATCACAATATCTTGATATTTAACAGAATCTGGTTTTCCTCTTGCCTACAAAATTATCAAACTTAACTCTAATTGAAAATAAAATTTGACAGTTATATGTATATATAATCATATATGCTTCATATATTGCTCTAAGCTTTCAAAATGACATAAATATTTGTTAAAGAACATGAGAATAAGGGCCAGAAATTTAATGGTGTTATACTTTCATAAATTAGTTTAAGAAGCAATTTGAAATATGAAAAAAATATTTTTTTGGATGCAAAGGCATTCTCAGCAATGCTTCCAAGTATAAAGAAAATCTGGAAAATATTTTTATGTCTATTAGTGAGCAAATAGTTAAATAAAATATTTAGAGAATTTAATGATGTACTATGCAGTTAAATATATTCTATGAGATACTTTAATCACATAAAATTGCTTGCATTATAATATTAAATGAGAAAAACAGGATTAAAGTTGTACAGATATTATTCTATAAAATTATATAGAGAAAGAATTGCAAAGAAACACAAGAAAATCTTAGTAGTTGTTTTTGTTATTGTTTCCTTGCTTCTATTTTCATTTGTTTGTTTACTCAAATTTAAACACTTGGGGATAATTAAAACTTAAAAGTCAGATTAAAGAAATTATTTGTGTGAATATAAAACAAGTCACCAACTATCCCTTCCTACATCAGACTACAAATAAAAGGACTAAGTGTAGTTTCAAAAAAAAAAAGTTTAATAAAATCCCACTTTGAGCATGTGAAGAAATTAAGATGTAGGATTTGTTATTGTTACTGTTTTTTTTTTTTTGCTCATACCTTTACACCTGTCATTAGAAGAAACAATTTATACCAATAAACAATTTATTTGAATCTAAAACTTATTAAAACGTATAAATTCCAAATTTCTGTCAAATTATGTCAGATATAGCATTGTTGATTTTGAAGTGATTTCAGTGCTTCTAAATTTAAATACCATTTAGCTCTTTACATACATAAAAGAAGGCATTCTAAGAAGTACTTTTGGAGAATTTAACCATGCTCCTTCTATGACTCAGACCAAAGGCGCTAAGAGGTGGTAAAAGGTGATCTCAAGGGTGAAGGGCAGTCACTGTCAGTAAGTAGTATGGTTTGAATGCTGGCTAGACACTAATACATCAGTGTGCAGTAGTACCTGTGTTTACTTTTGAAACTATATCCCCTTTTCAAGCAGGCTCTACTACACCACAAATGCAAGGTCTGGGAGTCTTTGGATAAGAAACTCCAGTCAAGAATATTGATCATTTTCCCCTATGTTATCTTTCAACCTGTAAATAAAATAATAATAATTTTATTTTTAGTTCTTTCTGTATGAGCACCTAATTTCCCTGCTCTGATTCTCCCAATGGAGATATCTTACAGTGACATCAATCTACACAAGTTTTGGAACTTCACTATTCTTACAAGAATGAGAGAATACATACAATCAATTCAACAACAAATATCATTCTTTATTACATTTTATTTATAAATACACAGATTCATGTTGATGACTCTTTTATGAGAAGTTTTAAAGAGTGTTAAGATGAACTTTGGGAACAGAATGCCTGCATGACTTCTAGGAACCTTTTATATATAAAGCAATATTGGACTTCAGAATTTATTGGATTAACATACATTAGTTACATATGCAATGTAAAGTTATTAAAAGATTTGTTGAATGAAGAAATATGTTTAGAACATTAACAGCATTCACAAATGAAGTAAATAACATGCTCATGATAAGCCACTGTCAATAATCTAAGAGTGTTTATGTCATTTGATTGTTTTCAGTGATAAGTGTTCCAAGGATACTTGTCTTCAGATCTGCAAATGAGAAATATCTATTTATTTGCATTCTCTCTAAGCAGGTTTGAGATGAACTAATTACAACTGGTAAGCTTTGTGCATGGTAATGTAGTTCAAGGGTAAATTATTTGGATATCAAGCACAACAGCCTGGGTTCAGTCCCAAGCAGTAGTTAAAAAAAAAATAGAAAAAACAAACAAACAAAACTCCCAAATTTATAAGTTTTAAACTATAGTCTCATTAGTAATCACAAGATGTGGTAATGTTAATGAAAAGAAAAAAAATCTTTTCTTTTTTCAAAGGATCAATTGTGTCTCTACAACAAAAACTCTTTTAATTGATTTTCTCCCAGTCTACTTCTTCCAGAATACACAATACTTAACAGGAGGCAATACATGGTATAGACACACATCATGTAGAATAAGAAAAGCTGTCCCCTATTTTCTTTATATCTCAATAAACCACAATATCTAACACTGAGTTTGTCTGTTGTAGATTTTACCCAAAAAATGAAAATTACAAGGAAAAAAATAATATATATATATGTATATATATATATATATATATATATATAGAGAGAGAGAGAGAGAGAGAGAGTCAGAGAGAGCAGAACAACATGGCTTTCAAATGTTGAGTAGAATTGTCATCAAGTCCAGGAAAAGAGATGCCAAGTAGATTATAGCATATATAGACATAATGATGCAGAGAAATATCTGCAGTAGTGTTTAGATTTGGACACTACTGCCTTTAGATCTCAGTTGTATTACCAGTTTTATGCAATAATGCAGAGAGGAATATTTAATGCAAGAAAATCAAGATCATATTTTGCACATTTACAGATAAATTTAGGAAAGAAAATGAGGGGAGATTTTTAAAAACTTAGAAGAAAATTGTGTGCATGTTTAGCAAAATGAAGGGGACAAAACACTTTCATAATAAAGTAATCTAGTTCTAAATCACAAACACATTTGGTAATTAAAAGGGAATTGTTTATGTTAGATTCATCAATAAGCAATATTTTCCACAGCATTTACGATGAAATAAGTTTACAGATAATGCTTTAAGTAGAAAACAAAGAAGGAAATCTTTCCGGATGCTCATGTTTTCCACCAAGAATTGTAAAGGTTTTTTGGTAAGAATGAAAAGGCAGCTGAAGAGAGGAATAATCTTGCCAAAGGTCTGGGTTGGCTACTGAGAGACATGACAAAGCAGTTCATCAAGGAATTGTTAGCCTTTAGTGTCATGGGATTTTGGAAACTACTTTGTCTAACAAATAGGATGTTTGTTTTTTGCTCCCATTTAAAAGAAAAATGGAAATTGAAAACTACATGCTTAATTGATTTCCTTTTATAAAACTTTCTAATTCCATCCCAATGGGATAAAATATTATTTTCCTTTGAATGATAGTCATTTCTGTGCCATTTTTGGAACTATTTTTACACACTGAAATAACTATTTTAAGTAACAAAATACAAATAGGAATGGTTCCATATCTTCTGCTACATTGGAAGTGACTGAATCTTGCTTTAAAAAATTAGCTCTTAACATTCAATGAAATAAACTTGAGGATGCAAATCTTGTAGGTATTTGGAAGTTCTGCCATTGCTTATAAATCATCACATACCTTACCAAGACTAACATCATCAAAGGGTATAATTCTTTACCTCTAAGGAGCAAACAGAGGAAATATCTAAAATAAATATCATGAGTAAAAGGAAAGAAATATAAATATTTCTGAGCACCAGGAACTTCCCTATCTTATTTTCGAAACATTCCTATAAGTTTTGCTGCTATGATAATAATTTAGAAAAATAAATGAATATTATATATACACACATATATAGTATATATAATAAATATATATAAATATATACATATAAAAGGAGAATTCAAAACTTGAAACTTTTCTGGAAAGATAAAGTAGACCTGAATTCTCTTTATGGGAGGGTTACCAGGGATTGAATTCAGGGGCACTCAAACACTGAGCCACAACCCCAGCCCTATTTTGAATTTTATTTAGAGAAGAGGTCTCACTGAGTTGTTCAGTGCCTCAGTGTTGCTGAAACTTGCATTGAACTTGCAATTCTCCTGCCTCAGCCTTCCAGGCTTCTGTGATTACAGGTGTGTGCCACCATGCCAGGGTGATATATATTCTTTTACTAAGACAGTCACTTGGTGCTACATCACATCATATTGTCTAAAACTTAAACATAAAATTTTTCAAAAACTGCAATTATAAACTAATTTTTCCCTCCCTCCCTTTCTTTTCTTTTTTTTTTTTCTCTTTCTTTTTCAGTACTGGTAATGGGACCCAGGACCTCATACAAGTGAGGCAAACACTATACCACTGAGCCAACCTTTCATTAAAAATATAATTTTTTATAGTCAAGGTATTTCTTAAGCGCACAGGCTAGCCTTGAATTTTTAATCCTCTTGCCTCAGCCTCTCCAGAATCTGAGATTATAGGCATGCACCACCATGTCTAGTGTAATTACAAAATTTCTTATTGTTTATTTAAATTCTAAGTTTGCAAAACAAAATACCAATGCTTTGATTAAGGATTCATTAATTGGGCTAGGGTTGTGGTTCAGTGGTAGATTGCTCACCTAGCATGCATGAGGCAGTGGGTCTGAGCCTCAGCACCACATAAATGTAAAATAAAGATATTGTGTCCACCTAAAAAACTAAAAAAATAAATATTAAAAAAGGATTCCTTAACTGATTTATGAAAGTTTAAGTAGATATGATAGGAAGACAATAAATGGCTTTCTTCTGAACGGTCAAATACATACAATAAGTCGAGAGTTGCATGTGATATCTACATAGAAAATCCAAAAGGTAATCAGTATAAATTTCAATCTGTGGAATGGCTGAAGGTTTATAGAAATGGAAACATCCAATCATCTGAGTAAGTTGACTCTTTAGTAAGCATTGTTTACGTGAAGGTTTCTACAAATTTTAAAGATATAAATATGAGAACACAGCCTTCTTCAGGGTTGTGGAATCTGGGAGGGTACAGGGTAGTAAAGGTAAATGAAGTCATCACAGTAAAGGTTGCCAAGGGGCTGTGCATGGAGGCTGGGTGATCTTCTAGAAGAGGGAAGTCTTGAGTTCCACCCAACATACAAGCAACAGCTCAGATGCTCAGGCCCAGGGACTCTCAGTCAGACACTCGAGACATGATAAGCTAAAGAACCAAGACGAAAATAACACTCCTTTTTCTAAATCCAAATGATTCTTAAGAGGAGAAGAAGATGGAAAATCCAGGCCATATCAAAGCAAAGAAAAAAAAAATAAGAACAAGACTTTAGTGGTTGCAGTTTCTTTTTATTGCAGTTATAATATATTGTCACCAAGTTAGTAACTTAAAAGAAGATAACTTATAATAATCTTTTTTTTTTACAGACTTAATAGGTACCACTGGCAAAATGGAGCTGATGAGACAGAATTTATTTCTGGTGGCTCTAGGGGAGAATCTATTTTCTTGCTTTCCCCAGCTTCTAAAGACTACCTGTGTTCTTTGACTCATGGACCAAAACTTGTAATTCTTGAAAGTCAAAAAGTGACCATCTCTCCAATCATGCTTTCATTGTCATGTGTCTCTCTCAGAACAGAGATGGGAAGGATTCTCTGCTTTAGTGGAACTATGTGATTACATTGGACTCACCTGAATAATTGAGAATAAACACTCCATTACAAGGTATATAACTTTAATCCCATCTACAAAATTCCTTCTGCCAGAGAAAGAAATGTAGTCAGAGGTTTAGGGGCACTTGTACATGGTGATGTTTTAGGGACCATGATTCATACTAGAATAGACATATTTGAGGTGTTAAAGGAGAAATAATAATTCACACTCTGGGTTGTAAAATCATGATTCAGATTTATTGCTCTGAACTTTTAAAATTTTCACAAGAAGTTTATTCATACAAATGCTCATATAAGCCAAAAAACGTATGCATATTCTAAAATTCAGAATTATTGGGACTTTTAAAATCCATATTTAGTAACAAATAGTCACTTGTAGAGAAAAATAAATAAAATATTAAATTGGAAAGTGGCATCAACAAGATGGTGGAGTGGGCAATACAACCCGCATTTTGTGCACAAACAGGCATACACACACACACACACACACACACACACACACACACACAGAGTCACAGAAAAATACAAGAATTAGGCCATTAACTGTGAATGGTACTTTCCTTGGGAAGGCTCGAGAGTTCTCATAAGGACCTGAAACAACACAGGTAAACGAAAAGAAAATGGAGGATAACTACATAAATTGAAGCATTGGAGAGATTGACATACCTGAGACATCTGGAAATGATCAGGAATGAAGAAGCGCACAGTGTCAATATCAATCTTGGGGTTGGTGCTCAAACAGTTCCCAGTGGCTAGCTCTCAGAGACACTGACACCTTTCATTACCAAGGTAACCAACAGCCAACCTCTTGATGGACTCCCCAAAGAGAGAAATGATATGGTAGCCCTTTCCAGCCTCAAAGAAGCTTTGTTTCATCCTGGGACAGGGCCTACCCAATGTATCCTGTGTCTCAACCTTAGGGATACAGTTGTTTGCAGATGGTAACACCATAGACCTTGGCTCTGAAACCATTCTCTGCTTGCCTGAGTTCCTGGTTCTGTGGCCACAATGTGCATAACTATACCTTACATAAGAGCCAATGTTAATAGTGCTAACCCCTTCCCAGACTTGGATTCTTGGTCACTTGGAAAACCTGTGTTATGAATCATAGTTCTGCAGTCTTTCTGTGACAGCCTCTTCCTCTGATACTGAAGCCACAACCAAAACAAGTTTTACTGCATTTCACAAATCTTGCAGCTTTGTAGCCACTGGTGTGCTTAGGGTTCAGAATCTGGCCCTGAAGATGCAGTGTGAGCACCTGAACCTCAGAAACCTGAGCCACTGTTGCTATGGCAAGTGAATCCTCCAGGCCCAGATCACTACAGCTCCATGACAGCTGACACTCCAGGCCCTTGCTGCCTGGTTTCACTGCATCCCCTGTGCTTCACATACTATTACCACTGTGACAGTGGGGACACTTGAAACACACAAGTTTGCTTGACACTCTGGACCTTGGTGATTTGGTAAATAACCTAGACATATATCAAAAGATAAATAGGAGAAAATGTGAATAGAGAAAATATTATCGAGTGGGTGTGTATGTGTATGTGTGTATATATGAACATATATAATGAAGCATAGATGGATATGCTAAGTGAGTGGGCTAGGCACAGAAGGACAAATAATGCATGATCTCATTATATGTGCAATCTTTAAAAATTGTATTCATAAAAGCACACAGTACAATGGTGATTACCAGGGCATTGAAATTGGGTGGAAATAGGGAGGTGTTGGGAAAAGGGTATAAAATTTCTAGTAGGCAGGAGAAATAAGTGATTTTAGTAAATAATAATGCATTTTACCCTTGAAAATTGCTCTAAGAATAGATTTTTAATTACTGTCACTACAAAAAAGGCATAAGTATATGAGATTATGAATACATTAATTAGTTTGATTTAATAATTTTATGTGTATATCAGTATCAAAATATCATATTTATACCTTAAATATATAAACTTTTATTTGTGAATTAAATCATCACAATACAAACTAATACAAATGTTGAAAAATAATAAGTGCAATAGATTTAAATTCTTATAAATATAAGAAGTTACTAATAGGAATGATTGATACTGTAACTTGTAGAATCCCAAATAAGAGAGAAGATTGAAGTGAATCCTTGCTTTCTCTTTGAGTTAACTTGTCAATATCTCTCACCAAAAGACCTGACCAGAACATGCCAAGAAGGTAAATTTATTTTGGTTCATGGTTTTAGAGATTCATACCACTGTCAGCTGACCATGCTCAGGTCAACCTGAGTTGAAGAATATCAAAGTAGAGGACAGAAGCTCAGGTCATGGCAACCAGGAAACAGAGAGGTCTGCTCACCAAGAGCAAACTATAATCTCCAAAGACAGGCCTCCAGTGGCCTATTTTTCCAGCTACACCCTACCTGCTAACAGTTACCACACAGTTAATCTGCATCATTGGATCAATCCATTGATTAGGTTAAGGCCATAATAACCAACTCATTTAAACTCTGAACCTTCGTGTCTTGTCTCACACTTGAGCTTTAGGGAGAGACTTCATATATAAACCTTAACACTCTCCAAGTTCTTAATATATAAAAATTTGGTGGTATATTTCAGTATGGTTCTCAAATTCCAATTTGTTATTTTTTTGACAACCTGTGGGTGGAAAAACAAATACATTTTCCCTGAAAATAATAAGTTATTCTAATCAATAATAAAGTTCTTTTTTATGCTTCATCAGAGTTAGGCCATAGAAAAGAATTATACAATTTACATAGGACTCAGGTGCCTTTCTCTTTTTAGTGCTTTATATTAGAAACCAGGGCTTTTGAGCCAAAAATTATCAAATATGTCTATTATAGACAAATTTATTTGCTTTAGCCTTTCAACCATTCATACTTGCAACCTTTAGAATAAGCATTAGCAAAGTTAAAGCATTTGTTGTCAGTGTTAATTTCTTTCCTATTTTATTCAAAAAGCACAATTGATTCCATTTCAAAAAATGTAGAATTCCATCACTGCTAGGAACTTGCCTTCTCAGATCATTGAATTGGAAGGCAGCCCATCCAGCACTTGCTGTTCTCACTTTGATGACAGTTGGCTCTCGCCAGAGGACACTTGCAACTTTCCTGGAAAGGCAAAGCATTTTTGATAATCTTTTATTCCACTGTACCTCATAACTTGAAGACTCCAGTTCTTTGCAAACCTGTGACACAGCCTTTGCTAGTCATTGTTTTCGTCCTGTGTGATCTATTCTTTCTGCTTTTCTCTTCTTTTCAAAATCAAGCTGCAAAACAGCACGTTTGCTGCTCTGTTTTCTCTGGAGATTCCTCTCTTGGTTTTTCTCCTAAAGTTCTGTCTTCTTTGTAGGCTTTCCTTTCTGCATTTTATATGTTGATGTTTCCCAGAGCTGTTTTGGCTTCTTCATTTCTCCTTGCTACTGAATTTGAGCAGTGCATCTCCAGAGGTGTGAACGCAGGATTTGTGAAAGTGGGAGTTGGACTTGAATTGATGTTCTACCAGTTACCACTTAACTTTGTAACTTTGGAGAAAACTTTGGGAAGCACGCTTTATATCTATTTTCCTCCAAAAAATCAATTTAAATGGGATCATAGGCTTAGTTCAGGAGATTATTTAAAAGATTAAGAGAGATTAGAGAAATAATGCATATAAAATACTTAGGACACCAGAGAACCTGTGTTTATCAGTTTTTTGTTGCTATGATCAAAACACCTGATAAGAACAACTTAGAGAAGGAAGTTATTTTGGTTCATGGTGGCAGAGGTTTAGTCCTTGGTGGGCCAATTCCATTGGCCTGGGCCCAGGTTCAGGGGAACATCATGGAAGAAAGGATACAGTGGAGGAGAATTCTTGTAGCCAGAAAGCAGAGAAAGGAAAGGGAGGGAGCCACAGGGAAGCTGAATATTCCAGTGCATACCTCCAGTGACCCACCTCCTCCAACTACTCCTACTGCTTATATTTACCACCTATTTAGTCCATTCACACTAGAATAGACCAGGTTACAATTCTCAGTATTCAATAACTTCATGTCTGAAAATCCCTAGTTTGACACAGGAGATTTTTTTTTGGGGGGGTACCTTACAGTCAAATCATAACAGCGCCCAGACCAAAAAAAAAAATGCTCATTGCCATGCTGGGTTTCAATTTCCACCTCAACCCTGTTTTCTAATCCACAAATTTATCAACTTCAAATTGATATCTAGTAGTATCTTTAACTCAACAATTTTAATGTCAAAGTCATGATTTTCTCTCTCTCTCTCTCTCTCTCTCTCACTCCCTTCTAAAATGATATTAGCTCCTCTTTAAACATTCCTAGTCATGGAATATCTGAGCAAATGAAAATATGACAAGTCTGGCTAAGAATCGAAAACTGGAGATTCATTACAGTGTTTTTCTCCCTAAAGCTATATCTTGATTGGCATACCTTGTGAAACAAGGATTTTCAATTTTTACTTACAATTTAGAATATTGTCCTTTATCATAAAAATTTTGGATAATAGATCAATTGTTATTCTGTCTTGGAAACAAAAACACATTTTTGAATTATTTTCTCAAACTTATCTAAGGTTGAGAAAAAGAAGCAAAACAGTGCTAGGAGAGTGGAAGATGGGCTGAAGCAGAGAAATCTTAATACAGTGATGGTACTTAACTTAAAAGTTTATTGATGTAAAAGAAAGTCTATTAACTTTTAAAAATAAATAAACTGTATGGGGCTAAAAGTTTTTCTTTCTTTTTTATTTTTTTTTCAAATTGCAGAATGCCAGAAAATAAATTTTTAAAAAGAGCCAAATCATGTAGAGCCTACTTATGCATAGTAATTTTGATTCTTCCAGGAAAATTAATTAAACATTGAAGGGTTTAAGCATGATACTGACATGATCCAAATTATATTTCTAGAATGTCTTTCTTATTATGCTATAGATAGTGAGTTCTAATTGGGTAAAGTTAAAATTAGGGACATTTTTTTTTGGGGGGGGAGGGTTAAAGAAATAACCCAGGTAAAATAAAATGATGATCTCAAGTAGGAATGGACTGGAGACATATTGAAGGCAGAACTATCATAATTTAGAATATGTATTGATTTTGGAGGGATAAGAAAAATGAGAAATCAAGCACTATGATTCCCTCCCATCATGTGTTAGAGGAATGTTAAGTGTTCCATTTTATTTCTGTAAATTTTGCTTTACTAAAGGGAATTTATAGAAATTGTTAAGCAAAAAATCAGCAATGAAAAAAGTGTTTTAAATTTCAAATGCCATATGTTATTTATGTCTATTGATTGATCTATATATTTATCCATAATACAGTCTTGAGGTATGTTTTAGTCAACTTTTTTATTGCTGTGACTAAAAGATATGACCAGAATAATTGTAAAGGAGTAAAAGTTTATTTGAGGGCTCACAGTTTAAGAGATCTCAGTCCATAAGATGCTGGATTCATTTCTTGGGGCTCAAGGTAGGGAAGAAAATCATGGTGGGAGTGTGTGGCAGAGGGAAGCAGCTCACATGTTGATCAGAGGAAGAGAGAGAGATTCTCCATATGCCAGATATAAATGTACACCCCAAAGCCACACCCTAATTTCCACCTTCCTCAACCACACCCTAAAAACTTCAGTTACCACTTAATTAATCCCTATCAGGGGATTAATTTACTGATTGTGTTAAGACTCTTACAACCCAATCATTTCTCCTCTGAACCTCCTTGAGTTGTCTCACATGTGAGATTTTGGGGGGCACCATATCTAAACCATAACCAGGTATGAAAGCAATGAGTTTGATTAGTTTGCTTAGATAAGTGAGTAGAGAAAAATATAAGAGGATCAGAAATTAAATCACATAGGATGTCAATACGCATAAAGATATAGAGAAGGTCTCAAGATGTAATAGGTATCTATAATTGTTTTTTGAAAATGAGTTTTAGGGGGCTGAAGTATTGCTTAGTGGTAGTGCACTTGTTGGCATTCACAAGGCCCTGAGTTTGATCTCCAGTATGCAAAAAGAAATCTATATCTATTCCCAAGCATATGTTAATTTTTCCTGTATAGACTACATAAAGATATAAATCCTTGGCTCCTGAATTTGTTACAGAATTTATTTTCAGGAACAAGCTTGGAGACATTATCTATAAGTTTAGCATTTGTTTTAAAAAATGAAATTTTTGGGGGGGGTAGTGGGGGCTTGAGGTTATCCAGTTACAGATGTGCATTCTCCCAAACATTTGATTTTATCCAAATTAGGATGAACTATAATCAAGTAGATCCATGGTGATAGTGACAATCCTTTTGCAATGCTATGGTAACACATGTGTTTGTAATCTATATATAACATGGTTTCATTCAGGGCTATCAGATAAGTAGCGAATTCTGTCATTTTCCAATAAGTTTTCAATTTTTTTCCCCTGCTGAGTCTGAAACATTCTGATAATAAGGACAATTTGTATTTAGAAAAGTTATGATTAATTATTTTAAATTTATAATTTAAAAATAAGAGTGTACATATTTATGACATATGGCATAATTTGAAAGATATGTTTAAGAATGGCTAAATCAAGCTTTAGCAAACACATTACGTCACATTCTTGTTTATGATTTGAGATATAGCAGCAATCTTTCTGAAACAAAAGATGTAAACTTTAATTAAACAAACTAAATACTTCTAAGTATTTATGTAATATTAATAATTTTCCTAAAATGTAGGCTCTTATAAAAATGTGGCCCTAAGAAACTCAACTGTACAAGATAATTACAACTCTGTTTGCATCTTACATGGTCATTTGGGATCATATTTTGTAAAATACAAAAATTTCTAACTTAGATTTCAAGGATACTGGACAGTGGTTCTTTATCCATGCAGAATGCATGATGTGCACTTTGGAATATATCTGTTGTTCCTGCTTTCATAAAAGTCTTCCCGCTTATTAGAGAACCAATTTCTGTTGTCTTAATATGAAATTTTACAGGAGATTGCAAGAAAATGTACATAGGAAACAAAGTTTAAATTTTGTGACATATCTCAGGGAAGTAATCCTAGAAGGGGTTGTCCCAATTTTTATAAGGCAAATGGCCTGAACAATTATACAGTCTTTTAGTCATTTGGTCAGAATATGCATCAATAAATAAACCTGTTAGAATATATGGCACATGCTATGAAAGCTATTTTTCCATTCAATTTTCCCTAATGAAAAACCTTACTTAAGTTAGAAAAGTAAAATCAATTGATAGCTTCTACTTATTTTACTCTCTTTTTTTTTATTATTAGTTGTTCAAAACATTACAAAGCTCTACTTTCATATGTCTCTGCCTTTCATTTAAAATCAAAATATAAAACTCATCTTTATTTTTTATGTATCACCAATAAATTTCTTTTTTTAAAGAAAGAGAGAGAGTGAGAGAGAGAATTTTTTAATATTTTATTTTTTAGTTTTTGGCGGACACAACATCTTTGTTTGTATGTGGTGCTGAGGATCGAACCCGGGCCGCACACATGCCAGGCGAGTGTGCTACTGCTTGAGCCATATCCCCAGCCCCATCAATAAATTTCTAAAAAAAAAAAAAAAAAAAAAAAAAATTTCCCTAATGAGTCCAACTCATCTTTACACAAGACCTGGGGAGCAATGGTAATAAAGCAACCTATGAGCTTGACAGCATCTCTGGGAGTTGATTACAAAGCCCTACAACACAAGTGGTAGCAACTGATGGGAGATCATATGGAGAGACTAGTCCAGGTCAGAATGCATGGTGCCAGGATATGGGTTCAGATTTCCTCATATCCTATATGCACCCCTCCTATTAATATGAAAGTTCTTATTTGTGCTCATGACATTCTTTGCGTGTTAGTCTTTCTGACCAAGGTAAAGTAAACGCTTAAAGGCTTCCTGATCAGTGAAGCCATTCCTGACAATGCTGTATTAGGAATCTGTATCTCTTATTACTTCTGCATCCATTACCTTGCTTTGTTATTTTTTCTATAGTATTTAACACTGTATTATACACAATATGTTCCTAATTTTAAAAGAGGTTCCTCTACCTTTAACTGAAATATAATGTTGGAATATGTGGTTTTAATTTTTCATTAGTATGACCTCAGTATCTAGAACATTTCCTGAATTTACTGTTTTATACTTGTTAAATCACAAAAGGGAAGACATGCTTTCCCTCTAAGATACCATATAGCTCATGACTGAAATTCATCTTGACATATTTTATCAATCTGAGGAAAAAGACATAATCATACTAGAGGCAATATATACAGCTCCCAGGAATATAATGGACATTTTCTATCTACATAGTAGTTTTGTTGTTTAAGATATTCAATGAAAACAACTATTTGTTCTTGAGCATATAACTTGTCTCATATAACTTGGATTTTACTCTTACAAATAATCATAATTCATTTTCATTCAATAATCCAATATTTTTGCAATAAAATCATTAAAGAAATACAGAGCACCATATGTTTCCTTCCACTGTTAATTTCTGATAAATGGTACCATCAAAAAGTAACTTCAGTCTTTGAATTTTAAGCCACCTGCTTAAAACCAAGCTTATTGAGTGAGATCATGCCAGGCAATTTAAATATACAGGTGGCCAGGCAAAGAGAAAATCGAACTGCTGGCCCTGAAAGAAAAGAATCAAATTACTCTTAATATCCAGCATTAGCAGTGACTCATAAGATCACATAAGCCAAATCAATGGCTGTATACAAATTAGCCATAATTAAAATCATTTTTCAAGGTAGAAATATGGTCAGTCACAGTTCTCTTGTAGTTGCTGCAACTTTAAAATCTATAAATAATTCTATTTATGGTCTATAAATAACTTCCAGAATCCACTTGACTTCTCTGCTTGCCAAATTGAGACCATAATTGGGATGATGTTGGTATTGGACATAGCTTACCTCTCCAATTTCCATATTAGAATTAAAGCTTTATACATCCTCTCTAAAATATGTCAATTATGATTCATCTTTATGATTTCTTGTGGCTGAAAGACTTTAGGTACTTCCATTTTTCCTGTATAGTGAAAAAAGTTGCTGCAGTATGCTTTTTTCTTTCTTATGAGTAAAAAAATTTCCCAAGAATCACAAAGAATGAATCCCGGCAACAGTTGAAAATATAGGGAAAGCATCAAAATGAAATCACCTTCATTATTTATGTCCTACCTGAATACTTAGTAAAATTCTGCAGCTTCAAATTTTTTCTCTTTAATACACATTAACATTATCTCTTCTTCCAAAAACTACTACATGTTTTGTTTTTACTCTTAATATTTCTTAGAAATATTTGAACTTGAACAGAGAGCTATGGTCTCTGCAGACAAATTCCTACAAGCTATTTACCTTCAGGGATTAACTAGGTTTAAATCCCTATGCTGCTGCTGTTGCTAGTGTTCAGGTTTTGTTGGAGGCATGTGAGTTTGATGGGTGGGGTGGTGCTTTTTCTGATTTATTGTACAGACTGAGATTGATCTTGGTGTTAGATTCCTAGGGCTATTATAACAGAGTATTATAAGCTGGGTGACTTCAAACACCAATTTTGTTTGTTTGTTCTGCAGTGCTGGATATTACAAGTCTGAAGTTGAAGTGTGTGCAGCACCATGTTCACTAAGAAATTCGGGGGAATTCTATCCTGTCTGAACTGCCCTTCTGCTGGCTTGGTGGAACTCTTTGGTGTTCTATGGTTTATAGATAGATCACTTCACTCCTCAGTCTTCTCATGGACTGTGTTTCAAACTTTACAAAATATTCTTATCATAAGGACAACAGTCTTATAGGACTAAAGGCACATCCCCCTGCATTATGATCTCATCTTCACTTAACTGATTGCATCAACAAAGAACCTATTTCTCAATAAGTTTTTATTTTGTGGTACTTTGGGTTAGGACTTGGAGAATAACATCTTGGGGAGGACATAGATCAAGTAATAGTGACTTCTTCTCTTTCCTCTTAACACAGCTTCTTGATCTCAGGAGGAGCACTTGACAATACCAGTAGGGTAGCCACCCTTGGCAAATCCAGTACAGCACCAGTTGCAAGAAGTGTCCACGTGTCCTTGGAAAAGGCTATGGGCTTCTCAAGTTCTGAGAAGATAGTTGTCTCTATCCAGAGGAGTTGATTTTCATGCTGGTGGAGCAAGTCTTTCATTATCCAGCTCCTGTGAACCTGTCCAATTTTAGCTTGACCTTCTGAGAAAACTACCAAGAAAGTAGAACAGGTTTACCAAAGCAAGTTTATTTGAATTTCAGTCAGAGGTAAATCACTTCATTGAACATTTAATCATCTAATCAGAGCATTGGATATAAGCCTGCAGATTTTCTTCAACAACTGACGGGAATATTAAAAGTTTTTCTCTGGCAAGGCAATTCACAAAATGGGGGTGCTTCTGGTTTTACTATGCACTGTTGTCATCTTTGGACATAAAACCTCTTGGGGTGCTATGTTACCATGGTATGACATCCTTATTGAGGTCCTCTAAAACTCCTAATTCTTTCTTTTCCAGGTGGCCCCTACATCTTACTGAACTTTACAACCATGAGATCAGCATGCCACCTGCTGTGCCCAAAGGAAACTGGCAATATATGTTAACTAATGTGGGAGAGATGGCAAGTAATGGAAATCATTATTGAATTCAGAAGGATTGCATAAGACTTTTAAATAACTTCTGCCTTAGATAAATGTTTCTGTAAGAAGAAAGGAGAGTATCTGAGCAGTGAGAAAGTTTGATGATTTCTTCCTGACTACCCAAATCTCTGAAAAAAGATAATAGTGAATTTTTGCTATGATTTCTAAGCTATTTTATCATTTATTTTTAACAAGCCCAGCATCATAATAACATTGTGTTTATCGTGATACCTGGAATTGTCTGGGGCTCTGATTTGAAATTCTGCTGGTATTATTTGGATCTGTCACATAACTCCATTCAACTCACATTGTTCTGGAGGCCATCTTTTGACTTCTTATGCCTTTGTCATATATCTTAATCATTTAATAGTCTAGTCTGGTTTCCATACAGCATAGCTCCTGCATTTTATAAAAGTGAAGCCCTTGCTGTCACATCCTATTTATCAGAAATAGCCACAATTTGGTCCCAAATCAAGAAAGATAAGCACTTTCATTTTTTAGTGAGGAGTCAAATGTGCATAACAGAATGGAGGAATTTGATAGCAACCATATTTGAAGACTCCTGACCTTAGTATCAAATATTTATTTAACATTGTTTCTAATTTCAGTTCTTATTTCATGATAGTACATCAAGAAAGCTCCTATCAAGAGAGTAAAACCACAGAATAATTTATAAATGGGTAGTTTTATATAAAAGTGTCTAATACAAGGGATTGGATTTGTGAGAATTTAGCTAGGAACCAAAAAAAAAATCCAAAAGCTAGAAGAAAAACAGATACAAGAGAACGTTATGCCCTAACACTTGAGTTAAGATGTCCATTGAAAACAGATCCCATCCTCAGTAGAGAAACCTAACATGATGTGAGCTTTTAATGATAGAATGCTCTATTTTTAATCAATTCCACTCTGGCAGAAATTAGAGACAGTGATAGCACATCATTATATTTTCCTTGTTTAAGCTACTGAAATATTTTTCCTATTAAAATTAGAAATATTAAATAAGTAACATTATTCCTTATGGATAGAAGAAAGATATTGTAAGGACACCATCAAGCTCTATATATTTTCATTTTCTCTTTCTTACTGGAACATATACAAAATTCCTCAGAATTAAATATTCAGAGACATTTGTGATATCTTATGTGACAAAATATACTGACAAATTTCAGTGAAGTTTTCCTAGGGAAAAAAAAAATACCAGATAGCCAAGTCCCCAATACCCTTTGGCTGAGATGTAGTATGTCCTGAAAAGTTTATGGCATCCAAAATTCATAATTGTCCCAGAGAGTTTTTGAAGGAACTTTAGTTGATATGTTTCTTATATATATTTGAAACACTTAAAAGTGGAAAAATACAACAAATATTAAATAATTTTTGAAAGTCTTTTTGTTTTAAAGTGTCCCTATTAAAACACTTAAGGCAATAAACTACTTTGTTAGTAACTCTGAATTTCATGGTCTCAGATTACAATAATATTTTAACATTTATCTTTCAACCTAAGGGACATGTATATTTTATCATTAGACACTAATGATTTTTATTTTTCTTCTGCTAATTGTATGGAAATTAAAACAAATGGAACAAAATAATCACAAATCTATTAAAGACTTAGGTGGATATTAAATAATTAACTTTAAAATATGCTAGATTTATTACAAGAAAAAGCTAAAATATTTCTCAAGTATTACATGAAATATGACATAAGCCACATTAGCCATCTATTCCATAGTGAAGGGCACTGCTGAATCATAGCACTACAAATGACATCATCGGTCACTAAAAATGCCAGGTATAACAATTATCAATTAGCAAGTGCAACAAGAGGCACACTTGTTGAGGAGGCACACATGCCTTGAAATGCCAAAAAATTCATCAGTGCTGCAGAATGTTTTAGGAAAGGGATACTCTTAAAAATTGACAACTATGACTGGAATATGGCAATGTGTTGATGTTACAGAGGGAGGCGGTTATCTGTAACAACACAGGTAGTCATACCAAAGTAACATAAAAAAAATGTTTAAAATTGCATTAAAGAGTTTATTATTTGAAACTGATGTTATAATACAATATTTCAACAAATAATAACTCTGTTTTAATCAGAGACAATGAACCTTGGTTACAGTACAGTCAGGAAGAGCAAATTCTCAATTACTTAAGAGTAATTGTTAAAATTTGAAATAGAATTAAGCTATTGAAATGATGAAACATTATTCTATAGTTTTCAGTAACATGGTGAAAATGCTTATATATAAAATATGAATAAAAGAGAAAAAGTAATTATCCCAAAAATTGTAAAGGGAATTATACTGACTTAGTGGAATTTACCCTAAAAAAATACATTTTCTATGAAGATTTATGAAGTGTTTCGTTGAAATTTTTGAATGCATAAGTAAAAGTTTACAAATCATAATAAAAAACCTTCAATTAAAATACCCAGTGATGACAATACTAACAGATTGAGATTGAAGTGGCAGAGTCAACATTTTCTATGTGCGGTTATGCAGACACTTTCAGAGAACCCTAGATTTTAGCCAGCTAAAGAGAAACCAGGATGTGAAGTTTGGCTCTACTTGTGAAGAAACATTTTGGAAAATAAAGAAGCAATTATCAGTGAGCTAAGTTTCAGGCTTCTTTTGCTCACTGTTTTTTGGATTCACATAATGAATGAACAGCATTGTCAAGAGCATTTTGAAATGCCTTAGGATAGGACGGGCACCCAGCCAGGAAATTCTGCAAATGCAATTCTAACAAGAATGAAAAAGAAATATAGAAACAGAGCTGGAATTGTATTTTGTATTGTCTTTGTTTCTTTTGTAGAGTTTCAGGATATTTTTATGAAAAATTTTCTGTAGCAATGGGACTCAAAAGCTAAATTATCCAAATTTTTTTTAAAAGAAGGCAAAAAAGCTTCTGAGGCTACAGGTAGAAAATGACCTCCAGTGGTGGCAGTAAAATGCACAGAACAACCTAAATTACATTTATTCCAGATATGACAATGGCCAGAGAATTACACTGGTACCGAAAGCATGCATCACATTCATAACAAAGACATTACTCAATCTGCAAATATGAAAAAAAATGTGACAATATTATTATTTCCATATGTCTCTTTTTGAAATTAATTAGTGGACTTCACTTAGTATATTCTTCAAGAATAAAGATATACCCAATTTTAGTATTGAACCTACAAGCAGATTTGTGTCCATGTTGGTGACTGCACAAAACCTGGAGGAAAAGCCAAGATATGCAGAGCCCAGAAGACTGAGACAGGGATAGGAGACAAAAAGGAGTCATAAATGCATTTTTGGGGTGGAAGCAGAGTGATCTATGCATGCAAAGGATAGAAGAGAAGCTTCCTCCTAGAAATTGAGGAGGTGAGTTGATATAGAAATATTCCTTATGTAAAAATCAGCAGATTGTTTTATGCCAAAGAATTGGCATTAGGTAGAGGAAAGCTGTTGTTAAGAATCAAGAGGAAATACTTTTTGAAGGAGGGTAAATATCCTTTCAGGTAAAACTTTCTGATATTTATAAAGTTAATATTTGATTGCTTATGTGTTTCATTTTCTCAAATAGTCTGTTCTTACACTCATCATTCCTGCTTTGAAACAAGACTTCCTTGAAGCACATTCTTGGATTTACACAAGACCATATATTCTAGAGAACTGGAGAAAAATAAGTTGGAAAACATGCTCTGGCCATGCTCAACATTAATTTACCAACAATATGATTTCTTGCTAAGGCACAAAAAGGGGAATGATAGGGAACCCAAAAGAATTTGGAAGGGAAATATCTACAGTCAAAAGTTCTTGAACTTTGGCAGCCAAGTAACATTTTACATAGGAAAGACAATGCATATGTCTTTAGATACAGATACACCCTCAAAGTGGAAAAAAAATCTGGACTACTCTCCTGAAGAAAAAATTTAAAAAGTGAGATTAGTTCTTTACACTTTGAGTGGCTAGCACTAGTCAGAAAAAAAAGAGAAAACACTATCCCTAAAAACCCAAAGCAGTCAGTATGCCTAGAAAAATAAAATCCTTTCTCTCCTAAGAAGTCAGTGCTTGAAGATATAAAACAAAAACTCACTTTATTTTGCAAATGATAAACCCAGTGTTTCCTGGAAACTTTGAACAGTAAACTCTCTTGATCTTGAAGACAATTCAGAACATCAAAGTAGAATTTGGAGCAGTATCCCTTCATTCCCTGCCTAGAACTATTTTCTACAGGCCTAGCTGGGAGACAAGATAACATATTCAAAATTATTCCATCACCTAAGTTCTAAAAGAGCTCTGTGTGAAAATTCTCACCTCTAATGCTAAATCTGAAGACATAATTTAATATGTGGGCTAAATTGGGCTTTCAAACTCTTTATCTCCCCATTTGCCATTCTAGGATTTTGAAAATCCCATCTGTTATCTGCAAAACCACTTACACAGGTTGAAAACTACAACTACTTTAAGGAATGAGGGTGAGAGGAGGGAGAATCTGACTCCCTCACACTCAAACAATTTAGTAGATTAGACTCCTATTGTGGGCAATGCATGCAACAATCTTGGACAAGAATTTGGAGTGAGAAAAACACCCCAGCAGTTCAGGAAATGTCCCACTTAAAGAAATTAGGGGAATGAAGAAATGGCATTATGCGATGTTGAATATATTAAGTTGAAAATTCTGTTATTTAAAAAAATTTAAAGGAATCATTTAGAGAATTTGCACAAATGATTTTATCAGTGCAACTCGGGTTTTAGGTATCATAACATTTTTGTATAGTCATTTGATATTAATCTTCCAAGATATAATACCATGTAAACTATTTAGGGCAGAGGGCTAGGACTCAGGCTGCCTGATTATATTTTCACCACAAACTTATGAAGGGTTTTTAAAGAAAGATGGATAATTATATTAACCACTACACTTGTTTCTTGTGGTGACTGAAATAGTGGACAAAATATGAAGTTATTGGAAGAGATATTCCAAGCACATTGTAATAATGTTGGTTATTATTATTATATGATTATAATGAATATTATGCAATGATGGAAAGTACCTTACATTTATAGAACAATAAACATATAAAAAATCAGTACATCCAAAAGAACAAGAAACTTTTCTTGACAGGAATTACAGTGACTTCCTTTAGTTTTCTTTGCTTCAACATCCATTGGGTTAGTCCCTCTTGAGAAAGTTTGTATTTCTACAACTTCTCTCAATTGCTCAATGCTGTCAACCCTGATATCGGTCTTATTCAATTAGCTCCTGGTGACACCCTTCCTATGGGACAACTATGAAGAGCCTAACTTGTTCCATTGACCCCCACACCCCATGTGCACTGAGCAGACTTTCCATAGTGGCTCCACGGAATGTGCTTTGACTTGCCCTGAACCCATCAAGAAGAACTCACACAGGGAGACTTGCATGTGTAACATGCTAGACTCCATTAAAACCTTCAGCCAACGTGTCCCTTCCTCTCTTGTTCCCCATATATGGGTAAACATGAGAGTCTGGGAAAGCTACCCCCTTCTATTTTGTCTCTACAGAGTTTACTGACCTCTTCTCTCTGGAGTCAGTGAAAAGTAAACTGTTCATATATGAATAAACCACAGTGAAACTCCACTTCATGTACAACCACAACAATGGAATCCTAATTAGAATAAGATTTACTCCATGTATGTATGTCAAAATATGACTGTCATGTATATCTAAAAGGAACACTTTTTTTTTTTAATTAAACTCTTATCCTTATCTCATATGCTTTGTTGAGTTGCCTTTTCCTCACCTCACTTGACTGACATATCAGATTTAATCTGTTCTTGCTCAGAGGTCTCCTAGGGAATGGCTCCCCTGGCGGAAGTAAAGTGAACACAGTTCAGTGCTACAAGGCCATTTTCTAGTAAAAATGCTTGTCTTGTGAGAAAGATTCCTGGTCAAGTTTGAAAGCTTACATGTTAACCAGCTCGCCTGGATAAAGCAGCATCCTATGAAAGGCACATACTTATGGTCCCAATCCCTGACAACCTGACAGGAAAGACTAGAGTTCATAACTACTCTAAGAAGACCTCAATGCCAAACAGACAAAAAAATTACAGTACTATTATTCTAAAATCTTGATGTCAATTTATTTTATAAGTAATCATCCTCAGCATTTTAGCATTTTAGTATTTTTTCTCTAGGAATTTCTGCATGTATATAAATGTATGTAACTTTATAATTTCAACAAAATATATCAAATATTAGTGAATATAAAAGTGATTACTTTATATGATGTAGAATACCTCATACTAGGTTGGATCCTCAGCAGCATATAAAAACAAATAAATAAAGTAAAGGTATTGTCTCCATCTACATCTAAAAAAGTATTTAAAGAAAAATAACAATGGAAATCTTAAAAATAAATTGATTATTTTTTGGGACAGAAGATGAATACACCATGATATCTCAAGTATATTTTACTTATCTCAATATTGGAAAATATTGTATGGAAATGTTAATTTAGCCAAACAAACAAACAAAAAAGCTTTTTCTCATATCCAACTGTGCAGTGAAGTAAGGAGGAAAAAAATAAATAGCCATGATATAATCATTGACTAGAGAACATGAAATTGATTTGATGAAAATGTGTTGCCCACAAATTTACATTAATCATTATTTTTACTTAAGCTTCCAGATATTCAGGGGAGTGGGACCCTGAAGAAATTTTCTTAAGCATGTTTTCCAGTGAATACACATTTGCAAAAAGCTCACTATGCAGATTTACACATATAATGAATATGTAAAGATCTTTGACAGTACCACTTTGCTGCTACTTCTCATGAGGCTATAAAAGAGACATGAGGTTGATTACTTCATATTACCTACAAGACTTTCAAAATTAGAAATAAATATTTATTAATGTTACTTAATTAAAATTCATTTTCATATTCTCATAACATTTATCACCATTTACAATTCTGTTTACTCTTTCCAACCATTAATAATTTAGCCTGAAATATTCATTCATTCAGTTCCAAAATAACATTAAGCAAAGAGTAATTCCTTTGTGGAACTTCAGCCTGTGTTTTGACTCTGGAAATTTTACCCCTGAAAGAACCACCAAACAATTTTTAAAAAGCAAAATAAGTCTCCAGTTAAAAGAGTAACCTGGTTGTCTTGGCTACCAGGTGCACCTCTCATATCCTCAAAAGGAACACTGCTACCATGCTTCAGTATGCCCCTTAAAAACTCTATAGTAGGAAATAGCTTCCTCCCTCACTTGTATACTTGTCCACTGAAAATGCTTTTGGATCAGTTTGCCTGACCTGCACTAACCTGAACAGAAAACAGGGTAGTATTTTATGTTTGTCAATCCAAATTAGTAGTGTGATCTCTTAGATTCACACATGAGGCATGGTCATAAATCATAAGGTAATTTGTTATAAGCACAATGCTGAACCAAAAATAATTTATCAAACAATTAATCCTACTATTAAATATAATGATGTTGCTCCAATAAGTAGTAAAATTTTTAAAAATGTATCATCTCTAGCACTAACTCATTGTGTTTAGAATAAACTTGCTTTGCTCAAATTTTTCCTTTAGAAGCAGTATTTTATGGGGGGGGGGGATTCACTGCACAAATGATTCAGGTGTGCTGGTTTTACTTTGTTTTGTTTTTTAAACAGGATAGGCATGTCTTTAAATTACTTCTGGTCTAAATGTTTCACATCATTTTTCATCTCATATATTTTAAAAGTTATTTTAAGTTTTTGCTCCAAAACTCACCTTGTTTTATTTTATTATTTTCCAACTGGGTTTTATCTTTGTAGTTCATGCCTTGATTTAAAACTTCTGACAGGGATGCTTCATCACTGTCTCATTTGAATTTCTTCACCTCTTTACATTTATTTTCTTCTTATTATTTGCAGTACAATCAATGGTTCAATTTTTTAAAACCAACTTTATACAATTATATTTCTTTTTTAAATTTTTTTAAAGATAGAGTGAGAGAGAGAGAGAATTTGTCAATATTTATTTTTTAGTTATTGGTGGACACAACATCTTTGTTTTGTATGTGGTGCTGAGGATTGAACCTGGGCCGCACGCATGCCAGGCGAGCGCACTACCGCTTGAGCCACATCCCCAGCCCTGTTTTTAAAATTTTTAATTCTTACTTCCTACACATTTTGGTCTATGAATCATTTTTAGTAAATTTGCATGCTTTGAATTAAATTTCATGGTTTATTTTCTCCTCCCCTAAAACCAATTCTGCTCAGCACTATTTGCTGAACAGAATTTATCTCCTCCTTTGAATTGCTTTGACAACTTTATTGAAAGTCAATTACCAAATACCTAAGAACCACCTATTCTTGATTTTGCTATGCCATTCTATTCACATCTATGCCCTGACACTAATACTCCTGTGACACTAATACTCCTTTACCTTATAGTTCAGCATGGAATCACTGAGATGAAAGGTGAAAGATATCTCTGCTCTTTTTTTTTCAAGTATTTTGCATAATTTATGTCCTTTGCATTTCCACATAAATGTTAGCATCTGCTTGGCAATCTGTAAGAAAGTTTCCTATGACTCCAGCCCAGATTTTCTTATATTTATAGATCAATACTGTCTGGACAATAATGTTTCACAGTCAATGAATATGGTATATAGCACTATATATTAGTTTTCTTCTCATTTCTCACAGGATTGTGTTATAATTTCAGTTTAGCACTTTTACATGTTACATTAAATGCATCTTTCATTTTTTTGTAATGAATTCTGTTATAAATTGATATTTTATTCTATTTTCTAATTGAGTCTAGTTGGACAGGCAATAGAAATTTGTATGCTGACAAAGTTTCCGGTGAACCCACTAAATTCTCATATTATTCAGTGTTTGTGTGAATTCTTTAGGATTTTCTAAACATTTATTTGTCCAAAGCAAATAGAGTTTCACTACTTTACTTGTAATCTACACATTTTCATCCTTTGTTCTAATGCACATAGTGAATTCCAATGATTTATATTGCAATACTAAACAAATATTGCATTCTAAACCAACCATCACTTGGTCATAACAGTAATTATTTACATATTGCACTAATTTTGTTCCAAAGACATTTTGGTTCTGTTTTTATCTATGTATACATCAATATTTTCATCTTTGCTATCCTTTACATTTTTTCTGATTTTAATACACTTCCATTTTCTTATCATAAACATTTTCCTCTATTTCTCAAGTAGGATATACTATTCACTTGTTAAATATTTATTGTATTTACAAGTCAGTCCATCTGGGCTGTGATTCTGTTTTCTTTTGGTGGAAAATGTTTCATTAACAATTTTGTTCCTTTATTAGGTATAAGCCTTTAATTTTCCTCTTTCTTCTGCAATCAGCTATTTATTGCTTATGAATTTATTTTGATACTGGATATTTAAGCCTTGGATTCTCTACCCCTGAGCTACATCCCCAGCCCTTTTAAAAAATATTTTATTTTAAGACATGGTCTCATTAAGTTGCCCAGATTGAGTCAAATTTGAGATTTTCCTGCCTCTACCTCTGAGTGGCTGGGATTACAGAAATGAACCACCATGTCCAGCCTTGAATTATTTTTAAACATTGGTTTCTTTAAAGACATTTACCAGTTTCATTTAAGCTTCCAGATTTATTTGCACAAAGTTGTTCAATTATATTTTTTTAGCAGTCACTCTTTGTTAGATATGTAATGGAGTCTACTCTTTTATTAGATTCCCTTGAGCAATCTCATTATTATTTCATCAAATTTAATAATTTGTTTTAAATTGCAGAATTTAGGTTTGCTAGTTTATTTTATTGTTGTTTTATATATTTTTTTCATAGATATCTATTTTAATTTTATGTTCCCTCCCTTCTATATATCATACAAACACATTTTTTGGACTCTTAATTCTTTGTCTAGTTGTGAATTTCTACAAAACTTCTCTACTTACACCCCATAAATTTCAAGTTTTTGCTTCTATCTAGTTAAATGTTTTCTAATTTACCTTTTGAAATTTCTAACCAGTAAAATAATGGGAGCCTAGGGTAATGAAAAATATGTGAGAACTCTGCCTACTTACAAAAGGCATGGCTGCCTCCATACTAACAATGCAAAATCATCTAAGTATTATTAGTATAATTTAGTAATTTTGATAAATTATGTGTGTGTTTGTGTGTGTGTGTGTGTATACACACTTTGGAAGACTTTCCATTAGAGCTCCAGCAAATAAAGTATTTGGAGGTCATTATTCCCAATATAACAATAAGAAAAAAAGGGAGAGGCTAACTGTTGTCAACTTTTCTTGGTCTAACTGAAAAGTGAGGTTTCAGACCATTTTCAGTTCCCTGAAATATAGTTATAGAGGCATCCTGAGAAATACAAAGTTCAGATCTGCTTCCCTTGAGAAGAAGCTGCTGGATCTATAAATCAATATGATGCCTTAAAGGATAATTGTGATGAATTGCTGTAAATTGAGATTAGATTGGTATGACAGTGAAATATTCCTGGGGATTGCAGACTTAGGAAAAGGGATGGACACTTTCATTGATCCTATCTGCAAGATCCCCATTTGTTCCATAGTTCCTCTTAGGGATCTGACAAGGGTAAGGCAGGAGTAATATTTTTGAAATGCACCTATCAGCTTCTCTAAAAGAAAGACCAATTCTCCAGGGGTAGTGACTTTCTCAGAGATCAGAGAAGGGCATTCCTTCCTCTCTGATCTCCTCTAGCTCTTCCTGTACAATCAAGGGGGAAAAGCATTGTTGTTCCATGGGTCAAGGTTTCAAGGACATAGATTAAAAACATTACACCTGTAGGAGATATTGGGAGGAAAGTGGAATTAAAATGTGCTATTGGGAGACATATGCTGCAGACATAGCATGTAGGTCCAGTAAAACATGGAGATGTAATTCAAAGGTCATAAAATATTCCATCCATGTCACATATTACTACCACACCATTAAAGCTCCAGTGTAATAATGAATTATGTTTAAAAAGCTACAAAACACAGTCTTGCCAAAAACCTGTGCTCATGAGATGAGCTGGTTCAAAGGGGCTGGCTGCAGTATTAGACTAAGAAAAGGATGAAGAAATCACACAACACAGGGACATGAGTTTCTCAGACAGAGGGTGGGACTACTCTGCAACCTTAAGGGTCAGCTTCCACACTGGAAGGCACCAGAAAAAGGGAGTGGGCACCCAGAATCTCTTATTTTTATAGGAGGGACAAACAAAGGAGTTTCAATAGAATGTTCTTCCCAAATAAGGCAGGGAATAAGGTTTCAAAGGTGGAATTTTGCTTCTTAATGTCTTGTGGTCAGCAGATTGATTGACATTTGGATCACAGGCAGAGGGAGAGTGAGAGGAGAGGAGCACATGCATTGTACAGCCCAATTAGCTAGGAGAGCAATGCCGGACCTGTCCCCTCATGTAACTACAATGTTCAGAGCTCACACACTGCCCATGGATGCCTTGAGACAACATAGAATCTCACTGTGGGAACTTCAGGAAACTTATAGCATAACAGGAAACAGTATCAAGAGGACAACAGAGTAATTAGAATTCTTTGAAACTTACAAATAGAGCAAATAAACATGGCCCAACATAAATCCTTATGCTAAAGACCACTTAACCTCAGTTCTTTCTAACCCATACAATATATTCAGCTTTTGACAAAAACAAAAAATAAATAAACAAATAAGCAAAAAAAAAAAGAAAGAAAGAAAAAGAAAAAAAGAAGAAATTAAAAGCATGCCAAAATACAAAATGCATATATTTTTTCAATTTTTATTTTTAATTGTAGATGAGCACAATATATTTTTTTCTATTTATTTATTTATTTATTTGTAGTGCTGAGTTTCAAACACAGTGAAGTAAGTGTGACAGGTAAGTGCTCTACCACTGAGCCACAAACCCAGCCCACCAAATGCCAATTTTAAAGAGAAAAACAAGAATCAGAACTATGTTCTGATATGAAACAGTTCTTAGATTCATTTTTCAGAGAAATTAAACTAACTGAATTTTATGTTAAGAATTTTAATAGGAAAAAAACAGCTGAATAATGTAAAATGAAAGATGAAAAAAATCTAAAGATAAGAACTTCTGTGGTGGGGGAACAAGAGAAAGAAAAATTTTCTTCCATAATTCATTAGTTGACTTATATGACTGAGAAAAGAATCAGTGCGCTAAAAGTACATCCTTAGGAATTTCTAAAACTGAAATTGGAATACTTGTTATAAAGTGTCTATACTACAATGGAAGTGATATTTTAAAAAGTAGTTATTTAAAATACTAGTTAAGAATACATATTAGGAAAACCAGGCAGTCACCAAATAACTTTTTCAAGTATCATTTATATGAAAATGGAGAAAATAAAATCAGATAGTATCCTCTGTTAAAATCAGAGAAGGCAACAAAAAAAGGAACAAATAATGATTGGAATGAATAGAAAACAGTTATGGAAATGTTAGATACTAACCCAACTATAATGATAATCACATTAAATGCGAGTGATCTAAAAGTAATGATTGAGAGATTGCAGGATTTTCATTGACTGAAATTTGTTAATGCATATTTATGTTCCAAATGTGGTCTAACTTGATACACATTTTGGATGATATTAAACAGATACTTAGGTATTACATAATAGTAGAAAAATTATAATTCAAAAGACTAACAATGTTGGCTTTTAGCAATAAATTGAAGGAATGGAAGCTTTCATACATTTGTTGTCAACTGCAAGTTAGCATAATTACACTGGGTAACCAGTTGACATTCTCCACACTATTTGAAAATACTCATTTTTATTGCCTCCTGGGGACATAATTAAAACACAGGATCATGGCATCAAAAGATATGTATGAAAATATTTATGAACAAATTAGTGAGAATATCAAAATATCATAAGAAAAAAATAAGTAGTAGAATGGATATTTTGAGGCATAATTTATATAATGACTACAATCATGAAACAATGAACTACAACTACACATTTAAACACTAATAAATCTTACAAATATTTTTTTGAGAAAATTATTCAAGAACATAAACGGCGCACTTTACATAATGATAACTCATGGCTTTATAAGTCAAGCAGTCCTTCACTCTGGAATGGAGAGAGAAGTAGTGATCAGGAGGGAAGGTGAAAGTGATACTCTATTTGGGATGCGGGTGAAGTTCCACTTCTTGACCAAAGTGCTAGTCATTTGAACATGTTTGTTTTGTGTAGTAAACTTGACATTTTTTCCTCTATGTTACACATAAATTTAAAAAGAACATCAATTTTAAAAGTACTTCTATAATTGCCTAAATATACTGAGTGACTCATTTTATGGTCATTATGCATACTATGGTTATTACTTAGTTTTTAAGTGAGGATTGACTAACATGAATACTCCTCACACTCTCACTGCTGATGTTTCTACAGATAATGTAGTGCCTCCAACCTTTGTTTTCTTCCTCTATAATAAGAAATAATTTAAAATTTATTTCCTGTCTAAATTTTCAAGATAACACATATCCAAAGAGTCTCAAATTAAGATCCTTGTTAAAATCTGTATTTTATTGCATTTCTAAATTACATACAGGTGTTGATTTTTAAAGTACATTTTAAAACTATTATTCCTAAGGACCACAAAGAGAAACGCTGAGCATTCAATCCATTGTGTAGTATTAGGGTTAATAATCCATTCTTATACTAAAAGGCATGCAATCAGCCCAATCATGGAGAGATTCACAATGAGAGATACCTTTTTCAAGAGTTTTTAACATTTATAAAGTAGTGTCAAGTAAGCAGAGGAGCAAGCAGCATAAGTGGACATGAATACACAATAATATCTTTACAACTCAACTAGGTCCCCAAGGAGGCTAACCCAGCTTCTCTTCATATTCAATAGGTATTTAATACCTTCTAATATTTAAAAAATACTCTTTATCATGGTGACTGGTTTCAAACTCAAAAATGCCCTATTATCTATCATCTCTAAATGACAGGCATGGCTCAGTTTAGCCAACAAAGCATTCTACTTCACAGATTTTGACTTGTGATTAATCCAATTATCTCTTCTGCTATAAGGAGAAAATATTATATTGGATGGTTTTGTTTCCTTCAGCAAAGTAATTTTCTGCATGACCAGCAATAATGTAATGTGGGGGATTTTAATAAGAGGCAATTATTTTTAAAATTAAACATTAAACAGAATGCAGATTATAATAATATGGCAGAGACATGTGCATAAAAATATCAGTTGCTTTAAAAATTGTTAACCCTGCAACATGCTTTTGTATGGAGCAGTGCACTGATGAGCATATGACTACAGTAGAAGAGATTGCTGCATCTCCTAGAAATGAGGCACAATAATGAAACCGACATGGTGATACTCCCCTTACTCCTTCTGTAATTTCATGTGCTAGTTTACTTTCATTTCTGAAATACTCTTATTATTAGGACAAGGAAACTTTTATGAAAAAGACACATGGTACGAACACTTTACTTTCCAAAGAGAAATTATTGGTATTTGCATGTGGAAAGTTATCAACAATAAAAAGTGAGTTTGAGCTAAATTAACTCCTAGATTGCACTATGGCCAAATAGAGCTCAGAGATCTTACTGTAAGGGTAGGGGATTAGGAGACTGACAATGGTGACCTCTGAAGGATATCTGGGGTCCAGTGTTCTTTATTTGCATTCCCTATGTCCTACTGTGAAGACAGAAAGCTATCCTACATAGAGCCACTGCATTTTATTCCTATGCTCCTTATCCTTTCTTGAAATTAAATTTCCTATTTGAAGATTTGGTAGGTAAGATTTTGAAAATAGACAAGAATAACATGTAGAAAGAGTTGAGAGAGGGGAAGAGGAACACAAAAGGCATTGTGTCAGAGAGAGGACACTTCCCGTTTGCAAGCAAATTATTCCCTGAGTCCAAAGGATCCTTAGTTTATTCCTGTATTATTCTATCCTCAAATTCCTTCCTTGCCTCTACCACCATAGAAGAAGTTAAAATAAATAAAAGTAAGATATTATCATTTTAAATTGCTTCATTGTTAATCTGGAAATATACATACTATGTCAATTTCAAACGCACTTTAAATGATTATCCTATTGAATAATCTCTTAAATGGTGAACGGTTAACATTTAGTGAGTTCTTACAACTTAGTGGGCCTTATGCTGAGTATTTTGTATGAAAGACCACAATGTTGTGCATCTTGACCAAACTATTTAAAGTTCCTACATTACCCTCACACTCCAAAACCCCATGTGTTGGCTCTTTTTATCCATAGCTCTTATTGACAATGTGCTTCAAAGTTATTAATATTTTGGCAATTTGCTCTAAAATTCTAGATTTCTTTTGAATCAATAAAGATTTAACAGTAACAAGAGAACATCACCTATTACATGAACTTGCAAAACCTTCCCTACCAACCACATCAATTTTAATTTATACTTCCTAATATTAATTTAGAAAGAAAAGAACAGTTTTGAAACACAGCAATATTAAATATAATGGTTGAATTGGTTTTCTACCTCAAAGTCATGCTCATTGAAATGTTCAAAATTTTATTAGCACTACTGACAAGAAAATCTTTAGAATCCTGCCACTAGGTTAACCTTATCTTTTATAAATGATTAAGGGTCACTTTTATTAACAGTACCCACAGGCACATTTTTTTGTGTGCTGAAGAACATTTATGTTTTTATTTCCAAAGTACTCACATCCTTCAATAATTTCCATTTACTACATTTTTTTCTAAAATATATTTAGATTTTAATATATAAAAGAAAGTCACCCTCTCTATTACAAAATTGCAAGTATTTTTCTAATATTATAAGTGATATTTTCAAATAAAGGACTTTGCTATTTATAGACAAAATTATTAATATAATGCTAATTATACTCTTTAGCTTTCTGGGTTTTTGTAATTTTAAAAAAATGGTGATTTTTTTTCCTATTTCAACATGTTTAAACCCCTACATTTAAATCTAACTTTAATATATGTTCATTTTTAATATAAGACAGGAAAGATATTTAGAAATAATAATCATTGTCTTCAAATAATTTAACATAATTGGAAAGATAAAAAGAGGAAAAGTAAAAAAGATGTAAAATACAAGAAACAATAGCTAGCCCAGGACAGGCTGAGTCCTTTGGCACCATGTGTAAGATGAAGATAAAACCTGGAATCCAGTGAGGTTGGGCTTCAGATGCTACTTTAAAGATTTGTATCTACAAAGAGAAAAAAAAGAGAGATGTATGATTCAAAGGACTAATATAATAAAGCTACTATGACTGAAATATATAACCCCCCTCTATCAATTTATTTAATCTAATTTTTCTAAATTTGAAACATGGTTGAGGCATTATAGTTATGCTTGTTACAAAAGGTGTAATTTAGCTGACAAGAATTTAATCAGGTATTCCATGTACACATCATTTTAGTTTAAATTTTCATCTAGCACTTGCCTGTTGTTTACTATTTATAGACAGCAATAAATGATGAAATTTATGACAAAGTCCAACACTTAAGGACACATGAGAACCAAAAAAGTTAAGATTAATTTTCATCTTTAAAGCTATACAGTTCAACTCATTGTGTCTTTTAATGAAATATGTGAAGATTGCAGGAGAGAAATAACTAATGAAACACGAATGATAATATAAATGAAGAATTTAACTGATTTTTGTCAATGTATGATTCAAGATGGACAAAAGTAATTTTCATTGATGACATTCAATTTAATTCCTCCGTCTTTCAAGAAGAACATATATTAATGGAAATTTGTTTAGTGAGAAGATTTTATTATTGGTATAGTCAGATGAAAATGAGAGATATTCATCATTCAAACATACTTTTGAAATCACTGATAACAGTGAATAACTTTATATACGAAAGTATGACTTGAGCCTCAGTGTTATCCTTTGAAGCGTTTTATTTCATTTGCAGGAAAATTAATCTATATACTGACAAAATTTTATTTTCTTTTGTGTGAGGAAATTTTTATTTTATACCATAAGAAAGAGATTATAATAAAATCAAACTTATACATGAACTAGGTATGTAAGGCATTTTCCCAAAGCACTTTTTAATTTTTTTTTTATTTTTATTTTAGTTAAAGATGGACACAATACCTTTATTTTATTTATTTATTTTTATGTGGTGCTAAAGATCAAACCCAGCACTTTGTGTGTGGTAGGCAAGTGCTCTACCACTGAATCACAACCCCAGGGCCCCAAAGTCATGTATTTTTTTTATCATTGTCCCTACAATTATTTTCTCAATTAACAAAAAGTCACTGGTACTTGTGCAGTATAGAAGTCCTCATTCATGGCACTGGAGTGAATGTGACAGCTACAACACAGTATAGTCTTTGTTACTACATGGTTATCTCTTAAGAATGGAAAAATCTGTGTATTAATCCTACATCTTTCTCTAGTTTTAAATTTTCGTTTACATTAAATTTGTTCAGTATTGGCTCTGGAAGAACCTTGATTAAACCATATTTTGCACTGTGTGTCCATCATATCTCCTTGCTATGTCAAGAATCCAGAGAAAGGAATGGAGGTAATACTTGTGTCAAGTTTCTTGTTCCTGTGGCCATAGGAATGGCTGTTGGTCCCCAGAGAACCATGGGCAATAGTGAATGCAAAATACCTCATCCAGGAAATGAAATTTTTAGAATTAAGGACAAACAGGAGATTCTAAAAATAAATAATAACTATAATAAATAATAACTATATTCTAAAAGGATGCAGTCTAATGGAGCAAGGAATTTTCCTGATACCCCTAAATCTAGACAGATATTTATCTTTGAAATTCTGATAGGAAAAAACACGATTTCCCAAATGATCAGAGAACCTCAAAATTATGAATCATTCTTGACTAGTTCAATATTCTTCAGCCTCATTAATATGGATACTCAAATTTTAATAAGTTGGACACATTTGTAAATGTTGTAGTCTATAGATAATATCCATGCACTTTAAAATGCCAAAAAATAATTAGGACAGTATTTGGTCATTGTACCATTTGTATCTTTTAATGGGGTTTAAGTCCTTCACAAATCATATGCAGGCTTGCCTAATTATGGACATATTTTGTTTCTGAAACTTATTTCTTAGAAAACTACTAACAGGTTTGTATAAAGAATACTAGATATATTGTGAATGTGGCACATACCTATGATCACAGTGACTGAAGAGGCCAGGACAGATTTGAGGCCAACATTAGCAACTTGATGAGATCTTATATGAAAATAATTATATATATATATATATATATATATATATATATATATATATATAATTTATTTTGATCACAAGAATAACACATGTTAAGCAGCAAATCAGGGCCAAGGACACACTTTTTAAAAATATTTATTTATTTTTAGTTTTAGATGGACACAATATCTTTATTTTATTTTTTTATGTGGTGCTGAGGATCGAAGCCAGTACCTCACTATGACACACTATTTAACAAGGAGTGTAAAGAAAACTGACTAGACCATGACTGCCCTCCTGCCCTCCCTGGTGCATGTCTTTTCCAGCTCTTTGGAAAGGTTGAGCCTAACCCTTAGAACTCTCTGTTGGGCTTTTTGTTCTCACTTTCTATTTGATACCTATGAATTCCTTGTACTTCTCTAGGCTGATTAGTATGGTGCATTTCCTGTTGGAGAATTATAATAATGTTTTCAGTTTTACAAATTTCTGAACAGATTTTTTTCTCAAAATTTGAGGTTTGGAAAGACGTGTTAAATTCCCCTAAATGCTAGGAAAATTTTGCATCTTGAGCCACAAGTATAATGGCCCTAAGAAGCGGACATATAAGCATATAGACAATCATGAGCTCTGCTGGATAATAAGGCATTTGTAGCAGTATAAATGCAAAATAAATGCTGTTTAACTAAGAGAAACATTAGACTTAACTGCCAGTGTTCCCATAGATCACAAAATATATGTATATTCTAAAGAACTCTGAGAAAATATTCATTTGCATTTGTGTATATCAAAATAATTTCCATTTCTTAAGAACTGAGGAGTAAGTTGCATATCACACATTATGTTTGTGCTTTTTCTACATTTTTTTCCACAACAGCAAAGATCTGGTCAAATAGTTTGGATTCCATTTGTTCATAGAAAATTATTTTTCTTCAATTCAATCTATCTTTAATGTCTGACAATTAAATAACCAAGACAACTTATTTTTATTCTTCTTTTATTTAAGGTCAGATCCATGAAATACCACAAAAAAGAGGGCACAACAATGGATAAAAATTATCAAACAAAAAAACTAAATTCCAAGAAGGACCAAGTCAGAAGGGTCAAAGCCCCTATACAGCTTCCTAATATCATGTAAAATTTATGTCACTAGTGGTTAAAGTGATTGTAAAATATGGTAGATTTAAAGAATAATTAAATCATGCATGTAGAGACTGCTAAGTGTCTCCCCTATTTCCCTTACTTTCATACAGAACTCCTAATTTTTGGTGGATATTATGGCAAACTGAAATAAAATATATCTGTCATCTGACTTTTAGTCAAAGAGTGGCATATGCCAGAGAACAGAAACTGAACTGCAAAATAACAACTTCTTCCAAGAAACCTCCCACTGAGCAGATGATGTGCATTTTTGCATGTTCTACATGGCTGCAAAATTAACCAACATGATGGCTGGCATTTTATTCTGGACCATGGGGATGAGATCTTTAATGGACATGAGGCAGTAGAAATTGAGAAGAGTCTGGATGATTGCTGAGTTGATTGTCTACGTGTCTTTATTACTGTCAGAGTAATTTGAAATTTTAGATTTGAAACCACTATTTCTATGGCACTGGATTGCACATTCAAACACAAAATTCACAGATATGAAGTATGGTAGAAGGAGTGCTCTTCTAAAGTAAATCTGTACTTTAGAATTGATAAAGTGGAGACAAGTAGAAATATATGGACCACAGACGGGAGAGCTATTGAGCTTCCTTGGGTTTTAGTGAATGTTCATTTGCTCTACCCTAGGAGATATATCACAGTTAACTTTGTAGCATTAAGGAAAATGATCGAATTATTTTCAAAATGTGCTTTATGTTGACTTTTTAAGTTTTTCATAACAGTCTTGCAAAAAATAGAAAGTTTTATGCCTAGGGTAGATGGAATAAAAGAGAGAAAAGACAACACATCTTTCGTAAACAAGTCTTTTCATGCCTGAAATCTACTGTCAAAAGATGTGAAAATTTTCATGGTGGAAATTATGGAACTTCACCTTCATCTCAAATTGCAAGCAGGGAGAGAGTGTCTGCCTAGCCACAATCTTAAATGATATGTATTTCTAGATAAAGATTATGACCTGGTTACCAAATATGACCACTATATCAAAAGGAGAACACATAGAGCACAGAGTCTAGAAGAAGAAACAGATTACACAAATTTTAAAAATCTGTCTAGGGCTTACTTTGGCAGCATATATACTAAAATTTGAACTATACAGAAGATTAACATGGTCCCTTCACAAGAATGACACTCAAATTGGTGAAGTGTTCCATATTTTTTAGTCAGTCCCCCAAAACCAAACATCAAAAGTTTACTCTGATATGTGGATGCTAACTCACAGTAAGTGTGAGGAGAATAGAAGTTCTATGGATTAGACAAAGGAGAATCAAAAAAAAGGGGGGGATGGGAATAGGAATAGGAAAGACAGTGGAATGAATCTAACATAAGATTGCTAAGTTTAGGAGATTCCCAAGATGGCTGCGAATAGAGTGCATCACACCCTGTGTACCGCGCCACTGCGCGGGTGAATAACGAGTTAGAACGACAAAAAACTATCTTGTTAGGAACTTACAGCAAAATGGGGGTGCACCGAAACCTAGAGGAAGGATTTCCAGCACTGAGGTCCGGTAATTGAGTCTCATACATGAGCCAACTGTGCGGCCGGAGATCCGGGCTGACTGATCTGCGCGGCCTGCCCCATGGCTACAGACGGCGGGGAGCCGCTGAGAAGCACCCAGCAAGCAGGTTGATTGCTGCAGATTCTGTGGAATCCTGCCTCCTGAGCACTCACTGAGCCCCGGGCTGAGTTCAGGATTTCAGACGGGAAAGGAAGCGGGACAGTTCTATCCCCCACAATGGAAACTCCACCAAGGAAACCAGCGGCCACCATCTTGGAGAGCTGAAGTAACCACTGCCACTCTCTGACAGATTGCAACAATAAAACAGGTGCGTGTTACTCAGCTCATCTCCCATACAGCAGGGAATTCGCATAAAATCTCTCCTAGGGATTATCAGAGCAAACCTGCATAAAGACTTGGGGAAAACTAGAGACACCCGACCTTCAACTCCCCCTCCCAACAGCGGGGAAAACAAAACCAGTATTGCCAGCATGGCGGGAGGGGCAAGCAGAAAAAATCAAAACAATAGAGTGCGGGGTGGGGGGAGTGGGGGCTTCTCAATAGCCACCCTCCATGCCCAACAAACGGCAGGCCCAGAGTACAGTTTGAACTGCTGAGAGGCATCACTCATGGGAAATCTGGTCTAGCAGGAGAAGCCAGGAGTAGCAGGAGAAACCAGGGGACTAGAGGCCAGGCCCTTGTGACTGGGCAGCTGGAGTCCTCCAGCTACCGGCGACCCACCGCCCGACTGGGCATCTAGAGATTGCCCGCCCACCAACAACAGCCGGCCCATTGCCCCTGCGACTGAGCAGCTGGAAACCCCACGCCCACTGGCGACCAATCCCCCGCCGGCTGCACGCGAGACTGGGCAGCTGGAGACCCCCTGCCCGCCAGCTACCGACTGCACGACTAGGTGGCTAGAGATCGCCCGCCCACCAGCGACAGCCGGCCCATTGCTCCTGAGACTGGGCAGCTAGAGATCACCCGCCCACCAGCGACAGCTGGCCCATTGCCCCTTCAACTGAGCAGCTGGAAACCGCACGCCCGCCAGCGACCAATCACCCACCGGGTGTCAGCCAGTCTGCAACAGCCAGCCCATTGCCCCGGTGACTGGGCGGCTAGAGATCGCCCGCCCACCGGCAACAGCCAGCTCGCTGCCCGTGCGATTAGGCGGCTGAAGACCAATCATCCGTCCGCTACCTGTGCGACTGGGAGGCTGGAAACTGCCCACCTGCTGGTGACCGACCCCGTGACTGGGTGGCTAGAGATCACCCGCCTGCCAGCGACAGCCCACCAGCTGTCCATGCGACTGGGCGGCTGGAGACCGCGCCCACCATCCGGCAATGGATCGCCCACCGGCTGCCAGTGCGACTGGGCAGCTGGAGACTGCCCGGCCGCCGGCGTCCGAGAACTGAAACCAACCAGAGACAGTCCAGTGACACCCCTCCATTTGGACACCCCAGTAAGGAGCCTGTGGCCCCCCATAGCAGAGAGGTGACGTCACTGGAGCTCAGCCGTCGGAATTTCTTCCCAGTGGAATCCACTTTGGCAAGCATAGTCTACCAACACAAAGGAGAGACAACAGAGATATAAAAAACCAAAACAAATTTATAGAAGGGAGCAGAAACACAGCAATCAAATAGAGCTGGAAAGTAGTGTGAACATCATGAAAAAACAAGGGAAAAAAGGAGTACAAACAATGCAGGACAACTTAAATCTACAGGAGGACCTAGAAGCATCAGAAACAGGGATAGGGAAAGAACTCAAGGCATTCCTAACTCAGATGGAAAGGAATATTAGAGAAGACATGAGACAGCAAGTCCAAGCAATAAAAGCATATTTTGAAAATGAATTAAACAAACAAATTCAAATGGCAAAGAACAAGCTTTACCAGGAGATAGAGATCTTAAAAAAATCAAACAGTAATCCTAGAAATGCAGGAAACTATAAACCAAATTAAAAACTCAAATGAGAATATTACAAATAGACTAGATCAAGTAGAAGTCAGAACATCAGATAATGAAGACAAAGTTTGTCAACTTGAAAACAATATACTCAACACAGAAAAGATGCTTAAATCCCATGAGCAATCGATTTAAGAGATATGGGATGTCATAAAAAAACAAATTTGAGAGTCATCGGGATAGAAGAAGGCATAGAGAATCAAACCAAAGGAATGGACAACCTATTAAATGAAATAATTCTAGAAAACTTCCCAGAGATGAAAGATGGAATGGATTGCCAAATCCTGGAAGCCTATAGGACCCCAAACATTCAAAACCGTAATAGACCAACTCCAAGACATATAATTATGAAGATAGCCAACATACAGAACAAGGAGAGAATATTAAAAGCTAAGAGAGAAAGGAGGCAGATTACATTCAGGGGTAAACCAATTAGACTTTGAAAGTGAGAAGATCCTGGAACAATGTATTTCAAACATTGAAAAATAATGGATTCCAACCAAGAATACTGTATCCAGCAAAATTAAGCCTCAGATTTGACAATTAAATTAAAATCTTTCACGATAAACAAAAGCTAAAAGAATTCGCAGCCAGAAAACTAGCACTGCAAAGCATTTTGAGCAAAATACTACAAGAAGAGGAATTGAAAAATAGTGCCCAAAACTAACAGCAGGAGGTATCTCAGTAAAGGGGGAGGAAAATAACCAAAAAGTAAAAACTAGCCAAACTAAAATAAATAAATAAATAAACATGACTGGAAGTATAAGTCATATTTCAATTGTAACCTTAAATGTTAATGGCCTAAACTAACCAATCAAGAGACATAGGCTAGTAACCTGGATCAAAAAAAAAAAAAAAACAAATCCAACAATATGCTGCCTTCAGGAGACTCATATGATAGAAAAAGACATACACAGGCTGAAGGTTAAAGGTTGGGAAAAATCATATCACTCACATGGCCCTCGGAAGCAAGCAGGAGTGGCCATACTCATATCGAATAAAATCAACTTCAAACCTAAGTTAATTAAAAGGGATGAAGAAGGACACTATATACTGTTTAAAGGAACCATCCACTAACAAGACATAACAATTATCAATTTGTATGTACCAAACAATGGAGCTGCAACGTTCATAAAACAAACTCTCCTCAAGTTCAAGAGTCAAATAGACTACAACACAATAATTTTAAGTGACTTCAACACACTGCTCTCACCATTAGACAGATCCTCTAGACAAAAGCTGAATAAAGATACTATTGAACTCAATAGCAAAATCAATAACCTATACTTAACGGACATATATAGAATATATCAACCATCATCAAGTGGATACACGTTCTTCTCAGCAGCACATGGATCTTACTCAAAGATAGACATATTATGCCATAGGGCAACTCTTAGTAAATATAAATGCATGGAGATAATACCATGCACCATATCTGATCATAATGGAATCAAACTGGAAATCAATGATAAAAGAAGGAAGGAAAAATCCTACATCACATGGAAAATGAACAATATGTTACTGAATGATCAATGGGTTACAGAAGACTTAAAGGAGGAGATAAAAAAAATTCATAGAGACAAATGACAATACACACACAACATATCGGAATCTATGGGACACAATGAAAGCAGCTTTAAGAGGGAAATTCATTTCTTGGAGTTCTTTCCTCAAAAAAAGAAAAAACAACAAATAAATGAACTCACACTACACCTCAAAAACCTAGAAAGGAAGAGCAAAACAACAGCAAATGTAGTAAAAGACAAGAAATAATTAAAATTAGAGCAGAAATCAACGAAATTGAAACAAAAAAAAGAACATTGAAAAAATTGAAAAAAACTAAAAGTTGGTTCTTTGAAAAAATAAATAAGATCAACAGGCCCTTAGCCATGCTAACAAAGAGAAGAAGAGAGAGAACACAAATTACTAACATACGGGATGAAAAAGGCAATATCACAACAGACACTAAAGAAATACAGAAGATAATTAGAAAGTATTTTGAAACCCTATATTCCAATAAAATAGAAGATAGTGAAGGTGTCGATAAATTTCTTAAGTCATACGATCTGGCCAGATTGAGTCAGGAAGACATACACAATTTAAACAGACCAATAACAAAGGAAGAAAATGAAGAAGCCATCAAAAGACTACCAACCAAAAATAGCCCTGGACCGGATGGGTATACAGCAGAGTTTTACAAAACCTTCAAAGAAGAATTAATACCAATACTTTTCAAGCTATTTCAAGAAATAGAAAAAGAAGGAGCTCTTCCAAATTCATTTTATGAGGCCAACATCACCCTGATCCCGAAACCAAAGACACTTCAAAGAAAGAAAACTACAGACCAATATCTCTAATGAACTTGGATGCAAAAATTCTCAATAAAATCCTGGTGAATCAAATACAAAAGCATATCAAAAAAATTGTGCACCATGATCAAGTAGGATTCATCCCTGGGATGCAAGGCTGGTTCAATATACGGAAATCAATAAATACTATTCACCACATCAATAGACTTAAAGACAAGAACCATATGATCATCTTGATAGATGGAGAAAAAAGCATTTGACAAAGTACAGCATCCCTTTATTTTCAAAACACTAGAAAAACTAGGGATAACAGGAACTTACCTCAACATTGTAAAAGCTATATATGCTAACCCTCAGGATAGCATCATCCTAAATGGAGAAAAACTGAAGGCATTCCCTCTAAAATCTGGAACAAGACAGGGATGCCCTCTATCAGCACTTCTATTCAATTTAGTTCTCAAAGTACTAGCCAGAGCAATTAGACAGACAAAAGAAATTAAAGGCATAAAAATAGGAAAAGAAGAACTTAAATTATCAATATTTGCAGATGACATGATAATATATTTAACAGACCCAAAAGGGTCTACAAAGAAACTGCTAGAGTTAATAAATGAATTCAGCAAAGTGGCAGGATATAAACTCAACACGCAGAAATCAAAGGCATTCCTGTATATCAGCAACAAACCTTCTGAAATGGAAATGAGGAAAACCACTCCATTCACAATATCCTCAAAAAAATTAAATACTTTGGAATCAACCTAACAAAAGACGTGAAAAATGTATACAATGAAAACTACAGAACCCTAAAGAGAGTGATAGAAGAAGATCTTAGAGGATGGAAAAATGTACCCTGTTCATGGTTAGGCAGAACTAACATCATCAAAACGGTGATATTACCCAAAGTTCTCTACAGGTTTAATGCGATGCCAATTAAAATCCCAACGGCATTTCTTGTAGAAATAGATAAAGCAATCATGAAATTCATATGGAAAAACAAAAGACCCAGAATAGCAAAAGCAATTCTAACCAGGAAGTGTGAATCTGGAGGTATAGCGATACCAGACCTCAAACTGTACTACAAAGCAATAATAACAAAAACAGCGTGGTACTGGTACCAAAACAGGCAGGTGGACCAATGGTACAGAATAGAGGACACAGAAACCAATCCACAAAATTACAACTATCTTATATTTGATAAAGAGGCTAAAAGCATGCAATGGAGGAAGGATAGCATCTTCAACAAATGGTGCTGGGAAAATTGGAAATCCATATGCAACAAAATGAAACTGAAACCCTTTCTCTCGCCATGCACAAAAGTTAACTCAAAATGGATCAAGGAACTAGATATCAAATCAGAGACACTGCGTCTGATAGAAGAAAAAGTAGGCTACGATCTACATACTATGGGGTCAGGCTACAAATTCCTTAATAGGACGCCCATAGCCCAAGAGTTAATAACAAGAATAAATAAATGGGACTTACTTAAACTAAGAAGTTTTTTTCTCAGCAAGAGAAACAATAAGAGAGGTAAATAGAGAGCCTACATCCTGGGAACAAATTTTTACCCCTCACACTTCAGATAGAGCCCTGATATCCAGAATATACAAAGAACTCAAAAAATTAAACAATAAGATAACAAATAACCCAATCAACAAATGGGCCAAGGACCTGAACAGACACTTCACAGAGGAAGACATACAATCTGTCAACAAGCACATGAAAAAATGCTCACCATCTGTAGCAGTCAGAGAAATGCAAATCAAAACCACCCTAAGATACCATCTCACTCCAGTAAGATTGGCAGCCATTATGAAGTCAAACAACAATAAGTGTTGGCGAAGATGTGGGGAAAAGGGTACACTTGTACACTGATGGTGGGACTGCAAATTGGTAAGGCCAATTTGGAAAGCAGTATGGAGATACCTGGGAAAGCTGGGAATGGATCCACCATTTGACCCAGCTATCACCCTCCTGGGACTATTCCCTGAGGATCTTAAAAGAGCGTACTATAGGGACACTGCCACATCAATGATCATAGTGGCACAATTCACATTAGCTAGACTGTGGAACCAACCTAGATGACCTTCAATAGATGAATGGATAAAAAAAAAATGTGGCATCTATACACAATGGAGTACTATGCAGCAATAAAAAATGACAAAATCATAGAATTTGTAGGGAAATGGATTGCATTAGAGCAGATTATGCTAAGCGAAGCTACCCAATCCTTAAAAAACAAATGCCAAATGTCTTCTTTGATATAAAGAGAGCAACTAAGAACAGAACAGGGAGGAAGAGCATGAGGAAAAGATTAACATTAAACAAAGACGAGTGGGGGGAGAGAAACGGAGAGAGAAGGGAAAGCATATGGAAATGGTAGGAGACCCTCAATGTTACACAAAATTACATTGAAGAGGATGTGAGGGGAAAGGGGGGGGGGAAACAAGGAAGAGAATTGAACAACAGCAGATGAGGTAGAGAGGGATGATGGGAGGGGAGGGGAGGGGGGATAGTAGGGGTTAGGAAAGGTAGCAGAATACAACAGTCACTAATATGCCATTATGTAAAAATGTGAGTGTGTAACCGATGTTATTCTGCAATTTGTATTTGGGGTAAAAATGGGAGTTCATAACCCAATTGAGTCAAATGTATGAAAGATGATATATCATGAGCTTTGTAATGTTTTGAACAACCAATAAAAAATATAAAAAAAGATTGCTAAGTGTATATGTGATTATAACATAGTGACTATCACCATTGTATACATCCACAAGACTGGGATCCTTATTAGAATAAGATATATTGCATGTTTGCATAAATATGTCAAAATAGATTGTACTTTAATGTATAACTAAAAAATCTGTCTAGACGAAAGCTTTCATTGTGATTATTTACAAATATTACAACAGACTAAAATCATATATAATTTGAATATGCTTTTCAGGAAAGGTTATTGCCAAAAATGTCTTAAATTGGCTTATTTTAAAGCTACCCCCAAGTCCAAATTGTAACAATGTGGAATGGGCTATGAAATCTCTACCAATCTCAGAAAAGGCAACCTCTGCAATGTTTATCTGATATATGACCATGGAAAGCTAAGGAGTAAGAATCCAACTCTCTCCTCCCCCTGCATGTCAGGGGTCATGATACACAATGGAAAAAGAATGTCATCCTAGAGAGAAGAATCAAGAACTTAGAGAGTGAACTAGAAAGAAACCTTGCTCTATTATCAGAGTTATTTTCTTTATTTTTCATATTTAACATAGTTTACTATTTGTAATTATTATAAGCTAAATCATTTCCTAGGATTTTACTCTTAATGAAATATCTAGTATTAGATCATAATTATATGGAGAATATGTAGTACAAGTATCCAGTGTTTCATTTTGTAGGTTTTAAAAAGTGTATGGGGGCTGGGGATGTGGCTCAAGTGGTAGCATGCTCGCCTGGCATGCGTGTGGTCTGGGTTCAATCGTCAGCACCACATACAAAACAAAGATGTTGTGCCCGCCGATAGCTAAAAAATAAATATTAAAATTCTCTCTCTCTTCCTCTCTCACTCTCTCTTTAAAAAAAATAGTGTATGGACTCTGGACTCTTATTTTGGTCTGGTAAAGAGAACTATATGTAACTCGGAGATCTCAAAGCTACAAATAAATATCAGTAACAATGGTAACATTAGGAATTCCTCACTTGGGGATGTGGTGAATAAGATATACACTGAAAGAGGGAAGCCCATGGATATACTTATAAACACAGTACCATGAGAAAGTCCTGTTCTGAAACCAACCCACTTACATTTGTATACCTGACTTTTTCTTAGGCATTTAGGGACATGATATGATAATAGTAATACTACTAGGGTTCCTTTACCACTACACAGATTTATGCATCCACACCATATCTAGTGGGATATAAAGAGTGATCTATGTGAGAACATTTAGACAATGTCCTTGAATGATGCCTTTTACATTCCTCTAATCTCCTGTTACACTGAGATTAGAGATATTTCCTCATTTTTATTTCTGAAAAGTATTGATTTTTTTACAATGAGATACAAATGTTATTTCTGTAAAGAATTTGAGTCATTTTATGAATGTCAATTTACCCAGTTCACTTTTCAGTACTTATAAGACTATTTGGTTTTTACCAGAGATTCAGAAGCAGTATGTACATAGTGATATTTATCATAAGACATTTTATTCTAAACACTTATTTTTTTTCCAAAATATAGATGATTAGAATACAAATGAGGTGTCTTTATTTCTATTTGCCTGATTATGAAGAGACACACATCCTAGTTGCTATAGTGTGAATCTGCAATGTTCTCCAAATACCCATAGGATAAAGGTTTGAACTACAGTTTAAAATTATTGAAAGGTTGTGGAACTGGATTGGGCCTCTTGAAAGTTAGGTTATTGGGGACATGCCATTGAATGGGGATATTGAGATCCCTCACCCCTTTCTCTTTCCTTTTGCTTTTCTCCCTCAATGAGGCAAAGGACTTTATTACTAGTAAATTCTCAGCAGGATGTCATCAGCCATATACATATAGATAAACAGAGATAGATAGAGATATACACACATGCATATCATGTTTATACTTTCCAGGTAAATCATACCAAGAGCCACTTTGCTGCAGTATCAAAGAGACCCATTTATGAAAAATACACAACTGTAGTATTGATTAAGAATCAATTTTCATCTAATACAAGGAAGATAAGATCCTTTACTTTCTGAGTACATTTTCTGATTGAGAATGATGATACAAATCTCCTGTTACACTGAGATTAGAGATACTTCCTCATTTTTATTTCTGAAAAGTATTGATTTTTTTTACAATAAGATTCAAATGTTATTTCTGTAAAGAGTTTGAGTCATTTTATGAATGTCAATTTACCCAGTTCACTTTTCAGTACTTATAAAACTACTTTGTTTTCACCAGATATTCAGAAGTAGTATATACATAGTGATATTTATCATAAGACATTTTATTCTAAACACTTATTTTTTTCCAAAATATAGTTAATTGGGGAAAAAAATCCCTCCTTCTTTCTTTATTTAATAATTTATTCAGTGAAATTTGCATAACAAAAACTTAATCATTTGAAAGTGAGAAATTTAGCACAATTTAATACATTTTCAATGTTGTAAGCTACTACCTCTATCTACTCTCAAAATACCCCATCAATTCAAATAGATGTCCAAACCTATTAAGTGATTTTTCACTATTGCTCTTTCACTCAGTTCCTTGCAACTCTAATTTGCATTCTTTCTCTATTGATTTTAGGATATGTTCTGTAAATATAGTTAGACACATGTGACCGTTTATACCTGATTTCTTTTAATTAAGTTTTCTAATGGTACAACATATATTAGCATATATCAGTACTTTATATTCACATGGTATCATGTTGTGTGAGTGTGTGTGTGTGTGTGTGTGTACCACAATTTGTTCATGTTTCTTCTGTTGTTGGGCATTTGGACTGTTTCTACCTTTGGCTATTGTGAATGATACTGTTATGCTCGAATTTGAGGCCCCCAAAAGACCACCAGAGACCAAGATTTAGGTAAGCGGCAAAGAGGTGTTTATTGCGAGCTAGCTCGGTCCTCTGCACACACACACAGCAACTGGTGATGCTGAGAAGCCCCAGCCCAGGGTTTGCAGCAGTTTTATACATTCTTTGGAGAAGGCAGGGACCCCCACATACATCATAGCATCTCTTAGCAAATCATCACACACCGTGGGAAAATCAAAAAACAACTCTAAATCATGATTAGCGCATTCACTGGCGAGAGCAAGTTGGGTAGGGGTGATTGGTTACTGCAAGAGGGGAATTCATTTGAACTGATTGGTTTAAGCCAAGAGAGGTGTTCCTGCTGAACTATACGGTTTCTCAACACCATAAACTACTGGGAGGGTCATTTGGCATCCCAGGTATTTCCCTGTCTCATGCTGATTGGTGGCTGCTAGGGGGTTGCTATGGGTCCCCACCTAGCCTAACTGAGTCAGGGACACCTGGCTCATCAGATCTCTCCTGTTATTTGTAGATAAACAACTTAGTCGGGTGGGAATGTGCCTTGGAGTGCTCTGTGGGTCTTTCCAAGGACAAAGGTCATTCCCTTCTTTGGACAGGCTTTGCTCTGAGGTGGAGGCTGGTTTTTCAATACTCTTAGGAGCATGTGTACCTGTGCTTGTTTTATTACTTATTACAAATCCCAGGAGCAGAATCATGGGATCATGTAGTTTCTTGTATGCTTAACTTCTTAAGAAATTTTTAATTGCTTTTTTCAACATAAATTTGATTTTTGGAGGAAAAAAATGTATCATAATCTTTCCAGAAATTTATGAATTCTTCAATTTCTCCAGATGTACATCAATGTTTATTTTCAAGTTTAAAGAATTATATCTGCCTCAGAACATATAAGGGTAATACATCCTTATGATTTTGGTGTGCATTTACCATATGATTATTGACATTGGACATCTTTTCATATGCTAAGTAGCTATTCATATATTTTTGGAGAAATGTCTATTAATTTTTAATTAGGTTGTTTTTTTATTGTTGAGTTTAAGTATTCTTTGTATAATATGAATACTATTATTGTATATATAATATTAAAACACTTTTCCCCCTTCTAAAGGCTATCTTTGCATTTCCTTAAAAATGTTCTCTTAGGGACTGAAAAAAAAAAAAATATATATATATATGCCAATGTGTCTATGTTTGAAGTTAAAGACATTAAAGACATAAGAAAGATTAAAAGTTGTCATAAAGTTTGGCACTTATTTACACAGCCAAAGTTCTTAGAAAGAAGGGACAACATAAAATTATATACACAGGAAAGGCCATGTGAGGACACAGAAGAAGTCATCCATCTGCCAACCAAGGACAGAAACCTCAAGAGAAACCAAACCTTCAAACATTTTGATATTGGGCTTCCTGCTTCCAGAACTATGAGAAACTAAACTCTGGTTGAAGTGATCCAGTCCATGATAATTGTTATAGTAGTGCATGGCATTTTGTTCTATGAAGTAGACAGACTTTTAATTTTCATGAAATCCATTTTATCTATTTTCTTTAATGGATTGGTATTTTGGCTTTTCATCTGAAAAATTCACTGCTGAAACTAATGTCATGAAGATTTAACCTATCCTGTCTTCTAGGAGTTTTATGGTTTTAAAGCAAATGTTTATGTCATCATTCTGTTATCCAAGACATTTTATGTAATATGGTAATGATAGGAATATAGTTTGATTCTTTTGCATGTAGATAATGAAAGGGTAAAGTTTCTAAGCTGGAAAGCTTAAATGTAAAAGATTAGGTATTATTGAGTTCCTCTATTACACCCAGATTCCTGAGATAGTTAAAACAATTCCCTACTGGCCATTTAGCCTAGGGCCCTGTGCAGTTAGTCACAGGGCCCGAACCAATCAGTTTGAATGTGTACCCCGCTTAGGAATGACCAATCACCCCCGCCCTCCCCAAAAAGTGTACTTAAGCTCTGTTTGAACCTCTGCTCGGGGCTCTGGGTTGCTCTCCCTTCTTGAGTAAGCACAGAGTCCCAGCGCACTGCAATGGATCCCCAATAAATCCCCTTTTGCCAATTGTATGGAGTCAGTCTCTTGGGTGGTCTCTCCCTCCGACGTTTCGCTGTACCTTTACATTTGGTGCATTGGCCAGGAAAAGCGAATCGCGGGACAGGGAGACCCTAACAACGGACTGCTTCAGGGGGTAAGTAAGGCGCCTTTCTCTCTCTTTCTCTCTCTCTCTCTCTCTCTCTCTCTCCCTCCCTCCCTCCCCTCTTTCTTCTCCTTTTCTCCTCCTTGTTTTTCTTTTGCGATCGCTCTGGTTCAGGTTTCTGGCTCAATGGTGGGCATAAGCTCTCAGAGCCTCGGGTTGGGTTGGCAGTGTGTGTGTGGCTGTCAGTGGAGAGCGTGAGGCTCCCCCTGGCTGTGACAGACAGACGTGTCTTTGGAGTCACGGGCCATGTTCTCCAGAGGGATGCCCTGGAGGACTCGAGGAGGGACAGAGGTGCCTTCATCTGGGGGGGCGAAAATGCCCCCCATCAGTGCTGCCAACCCGTCTGGCTTTGCCGGCAATTCTTTTGTTTTCTCTCAGGTTGAGTTTATTGCCTGTCTTTAATCTTTGCTTCTGGACTTGTGTTAAACTTTTACTGTGTGTGTCTGTGTTTGCGTCACGTTTGTGTTGTCTCTCTGCACTTCAGAGTGGCCCATCCTCAGAGTTGAATGGCCCCCAGGAGAGTCCCTCCATCTCTCTCTCTAATCTGCAAAGTCAGAGATATTGTCTTTCAGCCAGGCCACATGGCCATCTAGATCATGGCTTCTAACCTTTCAGGACCTCTGCAAATCTTTTCCTGCATGGGTGGGGTCTGCGCAGTTTGCTGGGAGGATTCCACCCAGCGGTGGGGCGGATCTGTCCTGTCCCTGTTCCTCCTGGCCCCTCCACCCACCTGTCCTTTCCGCCCCTTCGCCATCTCCCCTCCCCGGAGGGGGGGGTGCTCCGGTGGGCAGGGTTGGAGGTAAGGTCGGCGGGGACCGCCCCTCCCCCTCCTCTGCTGGCGACCATCGGACGCATTTCCACCACAGTGGGGCGGGCGGGTCAGAGATGGAGTCCTCGAGAGACTGCCCCCTCCCTCCGACCACCTGGCAAAGGTGGATAGGGTCACCTGGCCCTTTCCCTCCCTCGTGGAGGCAGAAGGGACCAGGTCCCCAGAGTCTGAGTTGTTGCTTGGGAATGCAGCCCCAAAGTGGGTGGTAAACTTTGCTCCCCTTTGTTAAACAAAATTAGGAAAACAATGTTTTCTTTCCCTCCCTTAGTTGGCTTGAGTGCAAATAGAGATGGCTGCTGATTAAATTGGTGTTAATTGGCTTTGGGAGATGGGAACCAAATTTCCAGTCACAAATTTTGACACTCCCAAGGGGGCTTTTAAGAAATCCCCACTTTGCTTTCTTGGGGAAGCCTAGCACTCAAAACAACTGCAAGCAGAGGATGAGCATTTTGGGAGCTGACTACTGAAAAGTTAGAAAAAAAAAAAAAAATATATATATATATATATATATATATATATATATATATATATATATATATATGCCTAGTGCCTAAGGTCAAACCAAACTGGAGGAGAGCTAATCTTGCAAGTGAAAGGGAAACTGAGGAATTCCCAGCAGCTGCCAGAGCCTTTTTCGCTTTGGGGAAATTTCCTCATAATTTCCCTTCACTGTAAGGATTACTCCACCTAAATGCAATAAGCCAGTCAAATTGAGAATTGCCCTTATGTGAGAACATCTGGTCCACTCATGGGAAATTTAAGGTGCCACTGATGGGAGTCATAATTAAATGAAAGTTCAAAACCTGGAGAGATATATTCTTATCTGGTTGTCTGATAGTTTTTTAAAGATAATCTAGGTTAAATGTATGTCTACAAAATTAATTTTTTTTATTGTAACAATCTGGTATCTAAATGGGTTTTTAAAGTATTGCACTATCTTTCAGTTAAAAGTTAGGGTTAGGTAATTGTTAAGTTTGTGATTTCAGGTAATTCATGCCAGAGAACTTAAATACTTAGGATAAAAAATTAAAAGAATCTACTTCCAAGTTGGCTAGTAACTCCCAATCATTCAGTTTTATTTTTTCATCAATTTTTGAACTGGGTAGCCTAAGGAGATTTCACTAGGTATACAGTGCATTGATTTGGGCAAGGATAGTAAATTATGATTTGGTATCTTTTTCTCTGTGTGTAAGATTTAGGAAAAAAGTGTTGAATTAAAACTTTGGCTTATTGAAATTTTTCTGGCTTATTGAAATGACATTAGTTAGCAACAGTCTTGGGAATTTTCAAAGCTTAATTTCAGATATGCATGGTAGTGTGTGGTTCTTTTTAAAAATTTTTTTAGGCAAATTTAGTGTAACTTAATGCTACTTTAGAAACTTTAGAACAAGCAAAGTGTCTTAGAGGTCCTAAAGAAATTTCTTCTGATGGTAGAGATCCTATTTCTAGTTTCATGTGAGCAAGTTCTTCTAGTGTAAAAAGATTTGAAATTTTGGGAATTGCTTCTTAAATTTGTATCATAATTTTCAACATCCAAACCTGGAAATATAACTTAAGGTTAAAATGCCTTAGGCCTAAAGTGTCTGCTCAAAATAGCAGTTTTTCCCTGCTCCTTCCAGACCTTAGTCAGGGCTTAAGCTGATATGCAAACAGAAGCAGCTTGGAGCTCAGGCCCAAGGAAAAAAAAAAAGAGTAAAAGTGTCTTTTTACCTGAACTCAACTAGACCAAACCAAGAAGTAAAATGTATGGTATTTACTAACTACTGGCCAGTCATTTTTTTTTTTTTTTTTTTTTTTTTAGGACTCTTGCTTTTTTTTTAGATTCTGTATTTTTTTTTTTTTTTTTGAGCTCATGATTCTGATCCTACAGACCTAGGTTAATGTTTTCCTGATCAGTGAAGTTTTTTTTTTTTTTTTAAAAAAAAAACATTGCAAAGGAGATTTCATCTGCAAAAAGCTACAAGGCCATTATTATTGTTATGTGTGCACACTCTTGTTATGTGTTGTATGTCGGTATGTCTGTATGTGTGTATGTCCATATATCCTGCAGTGATATGACAATTAACAGATGAGGAGCGCTCATGAAAAATTAAAAATGGATCCAAATATCTTTAATTCACGTGATTCAAATCGTTGAATTTAGATTGGGTAAACAGATAAAAGTAAAGATGTCTTTAAAATTAGGCTGATAAGTTTCTCTAGGTGTTCAAAATGGCCCTAATAAAATGTTAACTCTGCTTAAATTCAAAAGTTTACAAGTATTGTTTTAAGATGTGAACAGAAGGAGGTTAACAGATTAAAAAAAAAGAGAGAAACTAGAAGGTTCTAGGTATGGATTTAATAGAGGGAAATGTGTTTCTGGATAAGAGAGTCTATGTGATTAAGTAATTAAGAGGGTTTAAGTAAGTGATAAAAAAAGTCTGTGCAAGTTGGTTATAAGTAAGTTTTTGAGCAAGTAATCTTTAAGAAATTAAACAGCTGGTTAAACAAGTGCTGTTGTTTTAGAGAATTGTGCTATGTTATTTCTTTAAAAGCCATACTTGGTTAGCATAAAATCATCAATGTAACTGTGATGTTGCTAATGTGTTCATATCTTCCAGGTATACAAGTCTGTAAGGTAAAAGCTTCAAAAGAGCATTATATCAAGCTGGTGTTCTAAAGTTGTATGGTAATTTTAGGCTCAAAGAAAAAAACATGTTGGAGATTTAATTATATCATTTGTGTTCTATAACTGGACTTGTTATCAGTAAGATATATAAAGTTCTATGTGGCTTTCTACACTGAGACACAATTTGAATTATTTTTAAGTTAATGAGAGCCTAATCTGGGTAAAGGTTTTATTGTAAAACACAAAAGTACTTTGCTACTTTCCTACAAGAGGTTAAAAGCTTTCAGCCTTTCTTTAATTCATGTTATAGATGTGATATTATGTTGTGTTAGCTAATATTCATGTGAACTTGAGCAACAGTTTATGTAAGCTTTGTAAAATGATGTCTAAAAAGCAAGGATCAATAGTACTTAAGATTTATGAAGAACCCCGCCTTACTTGAGATAAGGCTCTATGTCCCATCTCACTGCATATGAAGGCGACTATAAAAAAATAGACCAGATTTCAGTGTATTTAAGGTTGTGTCCAAAAGTTGGTTTTTGTCACGATTGCCAGGACCTCAAACAGGGGATTATAATGTATAACTCTGCCAGAATTCAAGATAGCTATTACATAAACTAAATATGTTTTTATCCTGGTTAGTTTTGTTTTGTAGTTTGCTTTTAGATGGTCTAAGGATTGCCTGTTAATGTTTTAAGGAGATACTGCTTTAAGAACTCACAACCTGGGTTAACTTAAGATAAGGAGTTATCACCTACAGGATAGAGAGATAGGTACTAAGGCTCAGTACCCTTAATATAAGGCTATTGACCTATTTGCTAGATGTTTAAGATTAAGTTTTAAAATTAAACATTTGGCTTTTGCCCTCTGAGTCAGTCTGAGTCAGGGAATAGGGAACTTTCTCAAAGGGGCTCTGCAACTCTAGGCCACATAACTTCCCGAGCAGGGAGATTAATGAGACCAGTGGAGGGCAGAAGGCCAATCAGTGCATTTGCTGTAAAGAGGAGGGTCATCAGAGAAGGGAGACATCCCTGATGCTTCTGAGGGAAGCCGTATGGTCAAGCAAGGCCTGGACCCATCCCAGCACAAATGGCACTAGCAGAACTGAGAAGCTGCTGTGAAGTTTCCGAGGACTCCCAGGAGACTCAGCTGACTGTTAATAGGTAGTAACAGAAGTCAATTTGACTTGCTTCATCTTAAACACTTAGCAAAGACAGTCAAAGCCAAAGCACAGCTGTTCCTGGACATCTTAAATGATAATAATAAGTAGACTGGAGGCTACAAATGACAGAAATGCCTGATAACTGTCAAAGGGACTGTTAGAGTAGTTTTAGTCTAAGGCCTTTATTTCTAACCAATGCAGGTAGGCTTGATGTTTGCTAGTATGGTTATCCAGCCCTGAGTAGCAGAATTAAAGATTTCTCTATTAAACACATAGGTCATACTAGTAAAAGGATTTTTCAGGATCAGATGGCATTAAATTATTAGACTATATCTTAAGGGAAAAAGACATCTGTAACCCTAAATGTTAGTTGTTGTGTTAACATCCCTGACATTTCTGACAATGTGACAAATATCCTTAAAGATTTACATGCTCAGATAGAAGCCATGTCCTCAGCAACATTGTCGTGGAAACAGTATCTTAACTCCTAGTTCCTGGTACTGCCTGATAGAAAACATTGTTAATCTTTGTCTTGGCCATTATACTCATTGGCATATTTCTGTGCTGTGGCATTTCTTGCTGCATCAATCTGGTTCCAGTACTAATGAATTCTTGTTTCTCTTATAGACCACCTATCACTTGAATGGCCTATTACTTCTCAATTGGACGTTTAGCATGGACCACTTGATAGACCCTATATTTTTAAGAGGGACTACAAACTGCTTGCCCCACACTGTCCCTTTTCAGCCTGAAGAAGCCAGAGAGATCATCTTCGTCCCCCTTCCTCACAGCAGTAAGGAGTTCCCAAATTAGAGGGGGGAATGAAGCCAGATGTAAAGTTAGGTAGTCAGTGTAGTTAGATAAATCGGGGTCTAATACCGAGTGAAATCTAAAATGGAGGCCATGCTAAAAATGATTCCAGGAAACACAGGACAACTCGTGGTAATCAGAAGGCAATATGCTCCACTGACAGAGATGAAAAACGAGACTCCCCAATAATTATGATTCATTACTTTTAAGATTAAAAGTAGTCAGAAAAAGGAGTGGGGAATGAAAGGGTAAAGTTTCTAAGCTGGAAAGCTTAAATGTAAAAGATTAGGTATTATTGAGTTCCTCTGTTACACCCAGATTCCTGAGATAGTTAAAACAACGCCCTACTGGCCATTTAGCCTAGGGCCCTGTGCAATTAGTCACAGGGCCCGAACCAATCAGTTTGAATGTGTACCCCGCTTAGGAATGACCAATCACCCCCGCCCTCCCCAAAAAGTGTACTTAAGCTCTGTTTGAACCTCTGCTCAGGGCTCTGGGTTGCTCTCCCTTCTTGAGTGAGCACAGAGTCTCAGCGCACTGGAATGGATCCCCAATAAATCCCCTTTTGCCAATTGCATGGAGTCAGTCTCTTGGGTGGTCTCTCCCTGCGATGTTTCGCCGAACCTTTACAATACTATCTGGTTATTTCAAGATGATTTTTGAAGAGCTTATCCTTTTCCCATTTAATGGTCTTGTCACTCTTATTAAAAATAAATTGACCCTAGAAAAATTGATTTATTTATAGACTGTCAATTCTATTTCACTGATGATATGTCTATCCTTATAACAATACAATACTGTTTTGATTACTATACTTGATAATATTTGATATATGAGAAAGTGTGAGACCTCCATTTTCCTTTCTTTCTTTTTCTTTTACTTGCTTTCTTTTTTTAATATATATAAATTACTAGGATCATTATCATAAAGGATGGAACATGGAACGTAATTTGGTCTAATTCAGTCCTGAGCACTCCCCATCTCCTCCCTTCCCCTGGCGCCCTCCCTCTACTCTTCTGATCTTTCTCTAATTCTGTTGCTGATCCAATAACAAGATCACGGTTTTTAGAAAAAGGAAAAAGAAGTTTTATTACTTTGCTAGCAAAGGAGAAACTCAGGGACACCAGCCTTAAAGGAGGTGATTCTGCTAATCAGCAGCAACAGGGTGGGGTGGGTGTTGTCTTTTAAAGAAGCATTGCAAAGGTTACATTCCAAGTGTTCTCAGTTGGAGTTGTAATTCACTTGTTAATTTGGGAGATATTCAGGTACCACACCCAAAGTCTGGATTACTTTATTCCTATGGTAGGTGTGTATTCAAGGACAGGTAAATCTGCCTAGGATGCAAACCTGTTTCACCTGAGATTTGGGAGGGGGGAGAGATTAGGGAGTAGCAGCAAGAGGGAAAGAGAAAGGAATGTCCATTTGTAATGCATTCCACTATTGTCATGTATGTAACAAATAAAAACTAATAATAAGTTGCAGTGATGGAGTAGTAGGTCTATATTCAAAACATAAAGTGCACCACTAATATACTAATTTGAATACATAATAGATTAAAAGCAAATATAATGTGGATATGTTTGTATTGTTTTTATTTCTTTCTAGATTATAAATTTCTGGTGTTTAGAAATGTACTGATTTTTTAATATTAATTTTATACCCTTTAAATTTGATGAATGTAATAGAAATGACACTAAGCATGAGTTCATAATCTATGAATTTGGAAGGTACACACAGGGCTTGTTTTATCTTATTTTGCTATATATACTGCCATAGCTCAAAGTTTTTCATGAATACGTCTACTAAAAGCAATTATTATCCAAGAAAATTGTTTGTACCCATTTTATGCATTATTTTGTTTTAATATCAGAGTTTCTACATATTAGACATGGAAAATAACAAGCCCTAAAATGTGAGGACTGAGAAAAGTGAGAAAGAAAGCCATGAATTTAGAGCATTAATTCTTTCCCAATACATTCTTTTCCTATGATAAAACAGACCCTGGAGAAGAGGGATCTATCAAACCTAGAAAGACAGTCCCTGGGAAGAGAACAAAGCATTGATCCTTCCTTAAACAAATCCTTTTCATATACCACCCATTGACCCCAGGCCCTCAATCCTGTCTAGTAAGGTAAATTCCAGATACTGTCCACTTATCCCAGAGCCCTTCCTATTTTGCCCAGTAAAACAGACCCCAAATTTCTGAATGCCCAAGCTGTCACACTCATTAATTAAGTCACCTCTCAGTATAACCTATATAAGCCCAGTCCTCTTCTTTGCTCAGAGGCTCATTTTCTACCAGAAAAGTGAGTCAATGGATGTCACCCTGTTTTTACACACCCTGATCCTGCATGAAATTTTGTTCCTGAATAAAAGACTGAGATGATCCATGGCATTTTCATATGGCCAAGTCCTTTTGTGCTAACACTATGTATTCACTTATTATTGAATACACATACATATAAATTTATGGCTTTTGTCAACCTAGCTTATTGCTCCTTATATATTTAATAGCCATGAAACAGGTCAAGAAATATGCCATGTCCAATTTGATTCAAGTGTACTTTTCCATAGCAGTTCCTTTTGTAAGGGAAGAGATAAAATTAGTCCTTCAAGTTTATTATCTGACCAAAGAAATTTCTCATTCTTAACTCCTACTTTTAGAACAGCAAGTGATCATAAATTCATAAGCAGGAATTACTGGATTTTTCCATCACAAGGATCATTTGAGCAGACATAATTCAATAATGGAGGTATGAGGATATCGAGAAAATTATAGTCATTCAATTCTGCATTCGTAAACTTTTGCATTGAGAGTATGAAAAGAAATATGACAGTAACAAATTTTATGAAGGAAAAGAAAGAAAAATTATAAATGTCTTCTATTTTCCTGTTTTTTGTTGGATTGTTCCAAGAGAGGAAGTAATAGAAAAATCAAGAATTTCTTCCATTAGAATGCATTGGTTAGGGTCAAATTCTGAGAAAATTTATATTACTTTCTTCTTTGTCTATGAACAGAATAAATTATGTCTTTACAATTTTGTTTAAAAGTAAAGGAAAACTTTTAATTTAATTTAAAAAGCTGTTCACTTTACATCTAAAGTGACCACAGAAGCAGAACTTAAAAACTTAAATTTAATTGCCTGGAAATACATGAGAATTGGAGGAGCAATTAAATTGACACTAAAATTGCTCCTCAAAATTTCATATATTTTAGGAAGTTATAAAATACAATTCATCTCATTAAGACTTAATCTTCTGAAACACTAGTGGATAGAGATAAAATTTTTAAGTAACAAGCAATGTCAGAAAACATTGGAAATTCTAAAGTGTTGTAAATCCTTAACAAAGCTTCCAGTGGAATTGGGTAACAACAACCACAGTTATTTTGAAGAGAAGCTTGAAGAATAAAGGACCTTCTCTAGGACTAAAATCCTTGCAAAGAGGTACTTTTGGCTAATGGGCTATAATGCATGCATTTGTAAGACAGAAGGACATCCAAAAATCTTTCAGAGCAACTTAAAATATTACATATCAGTTCCTTTCTGCAGAAGGTCTCTCACCAATGTAAATGTCTTAGAAAGAAAGAGATGGCAGTGCTACTGTTTCCCCACCAGCCCTCTATTGTCCTGGTTAAGTCACTAACTTTTAGTGTGAAAGGAATAGTAGAAATAATTCTAAATTAAAGGAAATTGTCAAAAGGGTTAAGTTACTTTAAATTCCATACCAACACAGAAATAAGGTTGGAATTCAGAATTAATCACAGTCTGAGCAAATTCCTATAATGTTAGAATGACTTGCACTTTGTCACTTCTCATGAGTCTAAAGAATTAAAATGAAACTTCATACAAACACAGTAAATTATAGATTTATAGAGGAGAAAATGTCTCTATATCATATGAAAAGGTAGGCCTGAAGGGTAAAATGGCTTTACACACCATAGTGCTACTTGATGACTGTGGGACTTCTTCTGTCTCACTCTCCATTGCTCTCATTCATTATGTCTGTCACTGTTAAGAAACATAGATACAATGAATTTTCATTTATTTAATCTGTTGATACAGCTTCATCACAAATATGTTAATATAAACCCCACGTTTGAATAGGACCTTTTTCCCACCAAAAACCTTTCCATTTCCATTACTGGAGTTGAAGTAGTTACCAATTACATGGTAATGTTCTCCTATCTATGTCATACAATTTTCTTTGCTTTCCAGAAAGTTCCCATTCAAGCACTGATTTCTTTCTCTTTCTTTTTTTTTCCTTATATGTGTAGGTCAAAATATATCTTTGAGTTTGTTGAATTTGCATGATTAAACTTTAAAACCAAGACTATTCCTCTAGATTAAAATAGCACCTGTAATTTGTTATTTCATTAGAAATTTTTATAGATTACCAATTTGAAGAGATTTGTTTCTAGGTTTTTGATCTCAGTACTCCCTTGCCCATAAGTGATTCAGTGTTTCAGGGCTTTTGAGTTTACTGAGGAAAACACCCTTTCTCCTCACTCAAAAGATGCAGCACTAATGAGGACACAGGTTACAGAGACATTAGCAGGAGAGAGATGGCCTGGTTCTTCATGGATTTATATTTCTATGGAGGACACAATTCTTATAATATGAATATTAGCTGTTTTCTGAAAGCTTCTGTTAAAGCAGGAATATCACTTGTAAATGAAGATTATGAGACCTAAAACATAATCAGTCCATCCTAATATAAAGGACAGACTGTGTGGTAATTGTAAGCCTGTGGTTATGGGTTGAGGAACTGGCTCATGGGGTGGGTTTTGGAAGGGTGTATCTACCCTGGAGCCCCTTCCTCCCTCTGCTTTCTCTTCCTAAATCTGCCATTAGCTGAGCAGTTTCTTCTCTGGAATCCTCCCCCATGATGCTCTGCCTCATTTATATTCAGTAATGGAGCCAGCTGATCATGAAAACTTGAAACCGAAGGAAACTTTCCATCCTTTATTTATTTATTTATTTGTGTGTGTGTGTGTGTGTGTGTGTGTGTGTGTGTGTATTTTGGTCACCTCAATAAAAAGCTAAATGAAACAGAAACAGAAAGTGTCAAATATTCAATTATCTAAAAGACATTTCAAATATTGTTAATTTGTGTAATACATTATGCAAACATTCTCTCCTATACATTTGGAAACTTTATTGTTCAGAGTGTAAATTTTACTCAGTAGAATATCATAAATACCACAATGTTTTACTTATACTTACTTATACACAACAGATGAGATTATCCTGGAAGGAAAGTGATCACAACACTTGGAGTGACAAAGAGATCTTTATTTCAGAGATCTATATTGCAGCAGTGTCTGATTAACAGGGGAGGAAGAGAAAGAGAGAGAGAAGAGAGAGAGAGAGAGAGAGAGAGAGAGAGAGAGAGAGAGAGAGAGAGAGAGAGAGCACAAAGCAACAGAGCCAAAGCAAGAGAAGAAAGAGAAAGAGAAGGTGGTGGAGGGGGGAGAGAGGGAGATTTCAGGCAGGAAAGTGTTTTTATAGCCAAAATCTAATGGGGTCTTTGGGTCTGTAAGCTGCCTTGTCGGCAAACAGTGATTGGATCATAAAGTAGTTCCTAAGGGTGTCATCTTCTGCCCAGCAGGGGCCAGGTGTGGGTTTCCATTGCACCAGACAGGTGGGGTCTGAGTGTTCAGCCTTGAGTGGGGTTGAGTATTCATCCTTGTGGCAACAAGCGATAAGGAACCAGAAGGGTGACTGTCAAGTGTTCAGCCCACCCTGCAGATAACATTTATTAAGCCTTCCCTGCAGCTAACATATCTAACCTTTGACTTTGCCTGTAGTGACTTAATTTCTGTTGAATTTTAATTCCAAGCACTTTTTTGAGTCACATTTTCCCTAATATATTATTGTGTTTATTTCCAGGGGATGCGACCAAGACACCTGCCCTTATTACATATTCAGTGTCTTGTTTACACATCCTCCTTTCAACAAGAAATTTAAAAATCAAGGTGTCCTCCAGGCCCTACGACAAAGACAGCTCCTTACATTAATGATCTGGGGGGCTCTGAGAAGTAAACTCACTTGCTAGTAGAAAATTAATTCTGACACATTTTAAAATAAGGAACAAGTTCCTGCTACACATGCTCCTTTATGAAACCAGTGTGTATTATATAGGAAAAATACTATTGTTCAGGGCTTTCAAATAAGTGGCTAAATGCATCCATCACAGGGATGAGTAGGGAGATCTGCCACCATGAGCACTGAGTGCATATTCCTACTCCCATTTTGCACTCCCTTGTGTAAGTCAGCACAGCCTAGCCTGGAAAGAGTCATCTCCACCTAGTCCACTTTTGGAGCACCAAAGACTCAAGATGATAAAAGATCCAAAGTTTTTTTTTCTTAAGGAAGGAAATGAATATATATATATATATATATATAGTCAAAGAGCAGGTGGTTAGTGACAATCCTAGACAAATTGAGGGGAAAAATAGAGAAGAGATGGCTGTTAACCTACCCCTGGGAGCTGGTGAATCTTATCAAGAAAAAAATTCGTCTCTAATTTTAGTTTTGATGAGATAATTTGAACTGCACTGTCCAAAGAGAAGGCCTAATCCCATGTGACTTTTTAAGTATATACACAAACTTACACTTTAAAAATTATGTGTATTTTAATTGTGGGAAATTTTGTTCACTCAGACATACTACTCATCCTTCAGTTGATCAATAACCAAATGGAGCTCATGGCTTCACACATATAAATCATTTCTTTCGTTGCAGAAAGTTAGAAAGTTCAATTTGACAGTGCTGAGTTTGTCCAGTAAGGAAATAGGAACAGAAGAAAGAGAAGAAATTTTCCAGTTAGAGATTAATGAAACATTATATTTTTCCAGAGAATTAAAAACATTTTTTTTTATTAATAAAACATAAATTTTAAGGTCATAAATAAAGTGAAATGTAATTGGATTTTTAGCCAAAGGCAAGATTATGGCCTTTTAGGTCATTCTAAGTAACTGAGAATTTGTATCCCTGGACAGGCATTTTTCTGCAATAATGTTCCTGTAAACAGGAATCCATGAGATTTTAATGGTACTGAAAGAAAGAAGGGGTGGGGGCGGGTCAGGAAGTGATGTAGAAAAAGAAGAAAAAATTCCACAAACAAAACACACAGGAAAAAGAATTTGCTCCAAACTCACCTTTTTGCTGACTATGAACATTATCCATATGTGGAAATGCCATTTTTAAAAATGGCTATTGTAGATCATGAGTATTCAAAGGCTTCTAAAGAAAAGAGTGAGTTACTCAACTTCCACTCATGGTAGTGGTGCAAAGGGGATGTGAGGAGACCATGTAAATGCAAATAGTTTTGAAAACTATCTTGAAAATTCATGAAGATATGACAAAATACTCAGTTATACTGGGATGCTATTGAGGAAGCAAAGAGCTTAAATTTTTTTTAAAAAGTTGAAAAATAAGATTGGACAATGTTGGTAGTAAGTTAGATGCATAAGGAAAGAGAAAATTCTTACATGACTTCTGGTTTCTGCACTGGGTGATTGTTATGTCATTTCGTAAAATAGAATATCATAGAAAAGTGATTATTGTAGGAAAATGTAGACATGTATTCTTAAAACAAAGCAGTTTTTAAATAATAGTTTCCATCATGATAAAGCTAGGTAGTTGTACTTGCTATGTACCACTCTTTTTTTGCCCCCAAGCTGACAGAGAGATCATAGTTTTCATTATTTTTATACCATCATGACTCAAGACATTAATGTGCCTGCAATATAAGAATAAAAGTTAGGTGCAATAGAGGAGCATTGCTTTAAATAAATACAAACTATTTAAAATTTGTCTTCTTTTGATTATTTGCCAGTTATTACTCTCCCATTTATTTTAAAATTCTCTTTATTGCCTTATATACTTCACCCATATTCTTAGTTCTCATTCTTATATTCATGTGAATAGATTGTATAGACTAGTTTAATTTTCTATTTAGCTGTGTCTCCTTCCATCCTTCGTATTACAGCATAATTTTTTTTTGTTATTTATCTAGATCATTTTCTAATCACAGACATCTTCATTGCAATAACAATAAAAGGCCTTGTGAAGTTTCTTCCTTCTCTCTAACAAGTTTTAAAGTTTCTGATAGGTTTTGTTTAGATATTAAAATAGCAATTTGTCCCTTTCTATTTTAGTGATATCTTGAACACTAAACATATTTCTGTTTAAGAGATATTTTCAGGTCAATTATAACATGTCACTTTATAATACATGCAAAATATGAGGTCCCTGCTGTCAAGCAGACCCTTGGTGATAACTGTGCTAGAACATCGAAAACTAATCAGCTAGCATCATTCTGTTTGGTACTACAGCCTGCAGATTTAATAGCTATAATTAAGTTTGTTTCCTTAGGAGAATAGAATTACAGATACTTGTTTTGTCCCTCATGATCCAACTGATTATGCTCCATCAAGCTTGAATTTGCTTGGATATAATTGGAGTTTCCTCAGCTGGTGAATTTTTTGCTAAATTAGTAATTAAATACACTTTTGTAACTCCTGGCTACCAATGAATATTAGGCTACTTGATCTATTTGTAGTTGTGATGTGCCCATTTATGTTTGCTGCTATTTTAAGTTATTTCTTTTCTTAATGAGGTTTTAGATTTTCCTTTTAACATTAGTTTACTAAATGTAAATGGTTTTCTTGACTCTTTTGTATGTACTTGCCATTTGAGTAGAAATTGAATGTGTAAAGTATGCTTTTATAAAATCTGGGTTATTTTATGTCAAAAAATACAAATTAAATTTCATATAATATTATAGAAATAACCATGATTTTTTGTCACACATTTTCTCATGTTTAAATAAGCTAAACTTCTTTTTTGTCTAAATGTGAAAGCATAGGATTTTTTTTGTCAATTTGTCGTTTCTCTCCCATTTATAATTCCTATCTACCAAAGAGGTTGTGAGAGAATCAAGAGATTTACTACTGCTGAGAACACTTTGAAAATCAGCAATCATGCATATTAACATGTGTTCACATCTGTGTGAATAAGAATGTGAAGCTAAAATGTGCAGAAAACAACGGAAGATGTCCAATTTACTATGTTGGACTTGTTAAAAGCAAGTAAAAGTGATATGATAAATGCATTCATATTAAAATAATCTCACAATGGAGAAAGTTGCTGATTGAAAATTTGAAATTATCACCTCCACTTAAAAAACTTTCCATCTGAAAGAAACACTTTTCCTTGTAAACTTATAATATCCTTTGCATTTAAAAAAATTTAAAACTGCCTATCACATTGTCTATCTCTTCTGCTAGATTTACAAGTACAAACAGGCACTGGCTGTCAAAAACACAAAATAAAATACCTGGGAATTTACTTAACAAAAGAGGTAAAAGACCTCTACAATGAAAACTACAGAATACTAAATAAAGAAATTGAAGAAGATCTTAGAAGATGGAAAGATCTCCCATGCTCTTGGATAGGCAAAATTAATATTGTCCAAATGGCCAAACTTTCCAAAGCACTATACCAGGTCAATGAAATTCAATTAAAATCCCATCGTCATTCCTTATAGAAATAGAAAAAGCAATTATAAAATGCATTTGGAAAAATAAGAGACCCAGAATAGCCAAAGCAAAAAGAGTGAAGCACGAGACATCACAATACCAGAACTTAAATATATTATATTAGCAAGCTATAGTAACAAATATCAGCATGATATTGGCATTAAAATAGACATGTAGATCAATGGTACAGAATAGAAGACACAGAGACAAATTTGAATAAATATAGTTATCTCATACTAGACAAAGACACCAAAAACATACATGGGAGAAAAGATGGTGCTGGGGAAACTGAAAATTCATATGCAGCAATATGAAACTAAACACCTATCTCTCACTATGCACAAAACTCAATTCAAAGTGGGTGAAGAACCTAGAAATTACATCAGAGACCCTGCACCTAATAGAGGAAAAAGTAGGCCCAAAATTTTACCATGTCAGATTAGGCCCTGACTTCCTTTACCAGACTCCTAAAGTACAAGAAATAAAGCCAAGAATTAATAAATGAGATGGACTCAAACTAAAAATCTTCTTCTCAGAAAAAGAAACAACGAATGTGGTGAAGAGAGATCCTACATTTGGGGAGAAAATTTTTGCCACATACGTATCAGATAGAGCACTAATTTCCAGGATATATAAAGAACTCAAAGAATTAACACTAAAATAAAAATTCCAATCAATAAATGGGCTAAGGAGCTGAACAGATACTTCTCAGAAGAATATATACATTCGTCAACAAATACATGAAAAAAAATGCTCAACATCTCTAGTAATTAGAGAAATGAAAATCAAAACTAAGATTTCATCTCATGCCAATCAGAATGGCAATTATCAAAAATATAGACAACAAGCAGGGTTTACAAGGAAGTGGGGGGAAAGGCACATTCATACATCGCTGGTGGGACTGCAAATTGTTGCAACCAATCTGAAAAGCAATATGGAGATTCCTTAGAAAACTTGGAATGAAACCACCTTTTGACCCAGTTGTCCCATATCTATATACCCAAAGGACTTAAAATCAGCATACTATAGTAATGCACCCACATCAATGTTTGTAGCAGCTCAAATCACAATAGCTCAACTGTGGAACCAAACTAGATGCCCTTCAATTGATGAATGGATAAAGTAACTGTGGTATACATACAGAATGGAATGTTACTCAGCATTAAAAGAGAATAAAATTATGGCATTTGCAGGTAACTGGATGGAGTTGGAGAATATCATGCTAAGCGATGTAAGCCAATCCCCAAAAACCAAAGGCTGGAAGTTCTCTCTGATAAGTGGATGCTGATCCATAATGGGGAGAAGAGCATGGGAAAAACTGAGGAACTTTGATTGGGCAAAGGGGAGGGAGAGATGGGGAAGGGGGTATGGTGAGCAGGAAAGATGGTGGAATAAGATGGACAACATTACCCTACGTTCATGCATGACTGCACATAGGGTATGACACTGCATTGAGTACAAACAGAGAAATGAAAGTTGTGCTGCAATTTGTGTAAAATAAATCAAAATGCATTCTGCTGTCATATATCTAATTAAAATAAATAAATTAATTGATTAAAAATATATAATGTTTGATGAGATTTACTTAAATATTGTTAAGAATTTTTGTATCCATATTTAAGAGATTATTGATCAAATTAAAAAAATGTCATTGGCTGGACTTCAGTTAGCAATAAGTGAAACTCTAGGCACACACAAAATTGGTGCTAAATAAATAACATTGGGAAACATTAGTCCTGATAATAAAGAGATTAAAAATGATATTGGAGATCAAAACAAGCTTATGATGCCATTTCAGGGAGTGAATGAAATCTGTTGACAGATCATTAAACTCCTCCACATAAGGTACACTAAAACCAGACATGTCTAGCAAATTCATGAGTGTTGTGAGTTGAATGCTTTAATAATACATTTTACATCATAAATATTCAAGTCAATATATGAGTTTATTTCTTTTTAAATGTATAATCAGTCTGGTATTTTGAATTATATTGGCAAGCTAATTTATTTGTGTTTTCCAATCTTACAATCCACAACTTTGAAAATCAAAGTGTACTAGATATTTTTATATCTTCAATTTTGTAGAATTTTTTTTATACTTCAACAAATTAGTTATTAGTCTCACCTACCCATTCTGTGGCTATTGGTATTGGGGAGGAGCAAGGAGAGCAATCTGGTTTGCTGTCTTTGCCTAAGTCTTCAATGTGTGAGAACAAAACATGGACATCAACAATTTATCTCAAAATCCATTGTCATATTATAGGCATCAAGGGCTTTTGCTTTCTCAGTTTTACATCAGTCTTGCTTTTTTTCTTTGGTTCCTATTCTTGATTCTTCTTTTTTGGATTAATGGTTAGGTTACAAACTAGCTTTGAACTCCATTTGTCCTCTTGCTCAGTCCTGGGTGAAATGATCTATTGAACACTATGCAATAGTCACACCCCAATCTTCCCCCCAATCCACATGTATACCACCCTTCCCTAAACTCTTACTTAATGCTAAACCAAGGTCATTAAGATATTTTTCTTAGCACTTCTTTGCCAGTAATAACTGATTGATAACCTCTGAAATTATTTTTCTTAAATTTTATTTCTGATGTAATTCAGCATTCATGTTCCTTTTTACCCTTTGTTTGCTTTAGAAATTTTGGATTTTACTTTGCTCCATTTACCTACCTGTTATTAGTTACTTAAGACTCTTTTTGCAGGATTTGATAATGTATGTCAAGAATAAACACATATATCATTGATTTAATTATTTCATGAATATTTATTGACCAGTTTATATTTCTCAAATACTATACTAGGTATCTTGAAAAATACTGAGATAAATAAATCAGGAGTTGTTGTGCTTCAAAAAGGGTATATTTCAATTGTACAGGTTGAAAATAAATATAAATATCAGTTAACAAGAAGTGGAAAGTACATTAAGACAGGTGTATATTTAAAAAATTCCCAAAATTAGAGATAATTTCTGATTTGATATATTAAAAGAACCATTCTGAGTAAGGTGGAGTTAGGTTGGGCTTTGAAACTGAGACTCCTATAGGAAGTTATAAATGTCTTAAAATTAATATGTAATTTTTGCCAAAATAAAAATTAAGTGGAGCCACATTTTAGGATATACAATATTTCAGTCAGATGATATAACATTTGTCATATGGAAAATACATACCATTCACTGGAAATAGGTGTTAAATAGAATTTAAATGAACATACTGATCTGCATACTTTTTCTATAACACATGGAAGTAAATGCAACATTTTTGAATGGAGATAAAAAATAAGATAGATAAGTTTTTATTACTTTTTTTTTTTTGGAAGACATACTCAAACCATAGAGGTTACTCTCTGGAGAATACTCTGCTGGAAAATGTCTAAGATAATGTTGTATAAGAGTTTTTATCACTTCACTTAAACTATAAAATTAGGTCAATCAAAGGCACCCTTCTTTAGTTACATTAGTTTTTAAAAAAATTTTATTGAAATATAATATTTCCACATTTAAAAGCTACAATGTGATGTTTTGACTCATACA